>NC_092212.1:44336000-44403844 GCF_043381705.1 Parasteatoda tepidariorum | reverse complement strand
GCAATTATTCAAAATAATGCAAAGAAAATATACTTTTTACATTTCTATTAATTTTAATTATTAAAATGGTAACAAAATATTAAAGAAAAAAAACTATTTTTAAATAAACTGAAACTTATTCAATTAAAATAAGTTTTCAGTAATATTAAGCAATAATTATTTGTGGAAATAATTTTAAAAAATAAAGTTGTAAATTTAAATGTTTTTCAATGCAACTTTGAAATACTTTTGACATTATATTTAAATATTTTTTTAAAAATCACTTAGTAATTAAAATTTATCTTTCGTTTTATCTAAACGGTGTTACCATAAGCTAATTAGAGCAATTGTTTGAAGATAAGAAAGTAAGTCATAATCAGCAAATACAGTCTTCTATAAGATATTCATTCAAAAGTAAATTGTCCTTTCATTTTTAAAAAAATAAGAAAAATAATGTAGAAAAACATTGAAAATATTTGCCATTTAAATTACAAATGAAGAAATTCACATAAAAATGATAAAAAATTAAGATATTTATAAAATTACGTTACCTACATAAATTTACTTCGACGTTGTTTTAAAAGTGAAGAATATTCTGCCAACTTATCAAGCTTAATATTGTTAACAATATCTTTTTCTTCTTGGAGTAAAAGCAGTGAATTTAGGCATTCAGTGGTCATTGTTGTTCGAAGATAGTTTTTAATCAATTCATTGTGCAGTCATTGGTGCAGTTAACGCTAATAGATTTAACAATAAAAACTTATGAAAGCATTTATGCTAAAATGATTATTTTGCATTTTTAATGCGAAACTGTGGATTGAATTTTTACATAATTACAAAATTATTAAGTTTTTTTTTAATTAACGAAATAATAACGTACCTAATAATTAACTTAAACAAATGAAAAACTGTTAACTTTAGTAAAAAAGATTAAAGATAATATAAAAACATTAAATACATAAGAAATACAACAAAATTGCTAAAAAGAATTATTCATCGAAAAAAACTTAAACTTTTCTATTTTTAAGCACATTACATTTTCAATAAAATTAACATTAGTACATTTTTCTTCATACAGGATTGCAGTTTGGACTTATAAAAACAAAGCCTACGAGCAAATATAGAACTTGATATTCGATATTTCAATTAAATAAGATCTATGAAAAATAATTTCAACTAAAAAAATCTTTAAAAAAAATATTTCAAACACAAAATAAAAAGCTTAGTAAAAAGTGAAAAACGGAAAAAGAATTCCAATTTGAGGAATTCACATGTGGTTTATCTTTTTCTATCCCTAGCTCCTACTAATGAATATAAATAACATAACATTTTTAATTGCTATTTTTTCTTTTTTTTTTATCATTTTACTGCACAAAAGAGATTAAAAAGAATAATTTTACCTGCTTCATAAAAATCAATATTTACCCATATATATATATTTAAAAAAAAAACTCTTTTTTGAGAAAGTCTCATACCTTAATTTTTAAGCAATAATTTAATTGGAAAATAATAACACATTTAATGCAATTTAATTAAATTTAATATTTAAACAATAAGACTGCGAATAATAAATATGTATTCATAAAAAAATTATACTTATATTCAAAACTCAAGCTGCAGTGGATTGGATGATCGTTGACTTGTGAGCAGATTTTCTATTTTATTCAATAATAATATGAATTTATAAAAACGCTTTGAGTAACTAAATACCCGTACTAGACAGTTAAAGACAGGTCAGTGAAGTGATTGGGACCACAGCTGCATGTACATTGAGCCCCTTCCCTCCCCTTTTTAACAACATGAACAAAGATATTGTCTTTATTCTTAGAAAGAGTAAGAGAAAATATAGCTTAGGGCATTTCTAGCTAACCACTTTTAAAAGACCCTCGATTTTTCAAGTTGACAGAAATATCCGGGGTTTTGTCTGCTGCTTCACAAGATCGGAGTCGCATCACCACCCTTTTTTTGAGGCCTTTTCACAGTACCGGTAACGGCTTGATCAAAGAGAATAACCACTTTTCCGTGAATACTTAGAATTCCTGTATTTTTACCGTATTTTTATTGAAATAATTAATGAATCCAAAATTACAACATTTAATACTTTGAACTCGGCAACCATCCACAAATTGTGTGAAATGATAGAAGTGTCGATTCGATTGAGTGCAACTTAATTTAATGTTTCAGAATTCTTAGGATTCTTGAAAAAAATATTAAAAGCAGAATATAATATTTTATTTTCAAAACAGAAACTTTTATAAAGGTGAATTGAGGATCACATATATGTTTACTATTTTCCATACAGAATATCAAATTCTGTTTTGATGATTAATTGTTCTAAAGATATGAATTGGTCCCTGAACAATTTATTTTAGGTTAAGAAATTTTTAACTCAAATAATAATCCAATCATCATAGAATTTTAAAAGTTATGAACTGAAGAGTAGTTAACAAATTAAATGTGTTTTTTTTCTTAATGTTTAAAGTCCTTTAGAGTTAGTAAAATTCTTCAAAGTAGAAAAATAACTTTTAGTCATTGAAAATATAAATTATTTAATAATTTGTGTTATTTAAGCAGAATTTAGCAATTTAAATAAGATATTTTGAATAATAAAGTATCCTACTTAATAGGTACTCTTATTTGTAATTTTTCCCCAATATTTTGAAAGTGAAAGAAGAAAAAAAAGTTGCAGCACCGGCACAATAATTTCATTTAAAATTTATTAATTCTTTAAAAAAGACTCTAATAAATTACTTAAACTTCTAATGAAGAGTTAACATAATTCAGAGAATTAATATCTGAATTTTATGATACATTATTACCTAACTAAAAATTAAGGTCACTAAATTTTTTTTAAATTTAAGAATGTGTTGCTGAAATAATACAAGAGAAATGGTTTTTGAGATTTTGGCTTGTAATATCGGTCATCTTGTTATGAATTATCATAAATGGCTACTCTAAAGGAGAAAAAAGAAACTAAATTTAAAAACACATTTCACAACAAGATTTGCCGAGTTGGGTCTGGGATCCCGAAATGGACGAAACTCAGATAACATTGAAATCCGTTTAAGTCTCATCACCCATGAAATATCCGACAATGGAAGAATTTCGGCTAAGTCGGGATTTTGGCTTGTAAAAAAAAAAAAAAAAAAAAAAAAAAAAAAAAAAAAAAAAAAAAAAAANCCCCCCCCCCCCGTTGACGACGGGTCTGGTTACAACCCCGGAATTGAAGTCACCGATCACAAAGGTGTTGAAACTGTCAAGAAAAAAATCTTGCGATTTGTTACTTAGTCCCACAATCTTCATTTATGCAATGGAGGAATGAAGGCGTCCATTGATTTACTTACGCTGACCTATGCCAAGAAAACTATTCATCCCACACCTCTATTCGAAGTGTTTATTTCTCGTAACTATAGTACCAGCCAAGAAGCAAGACTGATGTCTGGAGGAGTTCTCCTAAAAGCAGCATTATATCTTTTCATCTGACTAATCTGGCAGTGCTAAATGTATTCATTTTTAGTAGAATTTATATGTGTTGTTTAACTTGCACGCATTTTTTTAGGGAATGGTTTCTTAGAAAGAAATATGCTTGTAAAAACAAGAACCAAACTTGTGAGCCTTATTAAAGAGTACTTCGTATTTAGGATGGTATGTGATTAAATGAGATTTTTTTTCAACTTGTTGGTCATCTTTGAGATAATCAGATAAAAATGCCACATGGTCGTTGCGTACCACGTGACATCACCCGTTATCATCATTTATCTCTGCAGGTCAAGAAATGAACCTACTAGATGACAAACTGAGAGAGAAATCAGTTAATTGTAATGAATTTTAAGTTTAGAACGTAGTGGTATGTTTTAATTTACTGTAAAAGAATTTTGGTTACATTTTCTAATTAAATCCCATCACATGGAGAAAGTTACGCCCACTTTTTCAGGTGGTTCAAGATCCATCCTCCAATGCTATTTTAAGTGAAAACTTTCATTCAGCATGGAGTTACTGCAACATACTTAAATTCCAGCCAATTTATTCGAAACCAAGTTTCCATTAGATTTCTGTCAACGAAAAATAAAGCACTTATTTATTAAGTTTTATAAGTTGCAAGTATATCGAACATGAAAAAAGCAAAGAAACCAAGGAAAGAAATAAAAATAAAAACACGGTAAAAAAGATTACAGAGAAAAAAAGAATGAATGGAAATACTTAGTATTTTTTTCTTCTATTTTATTTTATTTACCTTTTTCAATGCTGTCCTTTTTTTTGTTGCATTTTTATCTTATTTTTTATATTTTGCCTTGAAGAGATAGTTTCAGCATGTCTAAATTTTCAAACTTCAATGTTGAGTGAACAATATTGTTTTACAGATTAATTCCTAATTATTTTCTAATTTGTGTTATAACTATTACATAAAGTATTTACTCTAACATATTCACTAAGACTAAACTCCCACAAAAGGCATTCAGTCTGAAACTTGTATGACGTTAGGTGCACAGAACGCACCCTTATCATTAGTAGAGCCACATTTTTCTTTTGGATTAATAGTGTGATAGAGATATTCTATTGCTGGTAATGTAGTGATTGAATGAGATAACACATAAACAATAAAATTAGACTTTTTTTAGTTTCAATTTATTTATTGATCGGTATGTGGCTATAGTTAAGAAAACTTATTGTTGTAATCTTCATTTTCAATCTATAACTTTTAAGTTCCTATTTTCTTGCTTTTGTGCCTAAAACGATAGAATCTTACAATGTTACGACCCCTCTACCAGCAAATAGTTTCCTTATTAAAAAATAAACAAATGAAAAACGAATAAAAATTGCCTGAAATAATGAATGAAATTAAGAATAAAAATTATCTGAATTTTCAACGTGATCGCGGTAGCATAAATGGACTACTTCGCCAGAAAAATATTTTTAAGGCTATCTAAAACCACGTGTTTATGGATGGTTGACGGAATGTGAACAATAACAGAGATGCAAACTTACTCCGGACAGCTGAAAAATATTTTCGAGTGTTAGTCTTTTAATCACCAATACTTCTAAATTAGGGCTTTCCGACTTACATGAGGCTGCAATTAGCAACACCAGTCAAATGGCAGGCCGTAATTTTATCAAAATTTATATAGGACTCTTTTATGTTTAAAGGAACATAATATATTACTGTCAGATTTTTATCAAGTTGTACAAAACGAAAGTATTAAATTACAAATTAAAATAAGGAGTAGATTTTTTAAAAATATTCAATTGTATATTAAAAAATTCTATCTACAATAACTTAAATGTGCACCAATGTATTAAACAATTACTGTGCAACAGATATCAAATTGTTAAGATTATCAATTGTAAAACTTAAAAGTATTTAAAACCTATACAGATTTTTTATGAAAATTGTCCGCAGAAAAATGACAACAAATATATTTTTGTTCGTATTCCTATGAATAAACCATTATGTACATTCTCCGCAAAGCGAACACTCATTTTGGCCCTGAAGCGTTATTTTCTATCTCTTCAAACTGGACACTACTTTTTCTAAATTTGAAAAAGAAAACTGTTTCTGCTTTTAATTGCAAGGGAAAAAATGCAACTTTTCGCCATTTTTAAAACCTGTAAATTTTTTGCCTTATTCATAACTAAAAATATTGTTAAGCTATTTCACTACTGAGGAATCAATCTTTCTCCTATCACCTTGCCTTATGAAAGGAGAGAAAATGTTATTGCTCTCCTGAAATAATTCGGACATTAGGCATCTTTTGTCCTTTTCATCTGGATCACTCAGGATATATGACCTCTCAATGCTTCTTCCCCATTGAAAATTTCTTTAATTTTCTTATCAATTTGAAGATTGCATTTAACACAGCTGGGGTAAAAAAAGAGAACAGAAATTGAATCTTTGATGTGTTCATATAAATGAAACGCTTATTCAGACACTTGATAGCTGATCAGTTGTAAATAATCAACTCCATAGGTGCTCATGACTTAACTGCGAATCGTGTGAGGTTTACTTTCAAGAAAGTATTAACTATGTTCTCTATCAAATGATACGTAGGTGTAAGGAGATGTAAACTTAATAATTGACACCGAATGAGGACTAAAAGCTCCTATTCGGTATCATATGTCTAACTTGAGTATCTATGCTAATAGGAAAATTATATTCATTTATCTGTAGCTTCACCTAGAATTATGTATTTATGTCAAACTTCTTGCTGGATATTTTGGGTAGCTCAGTCGCCACGGACTGATTCGTCGATTCTGTGATGTACTGTGCTCTCATGACATAATTGTATAAGCTTATGCTAGTATATCAAACTTCGTTATATATTGCTTTTTATCTTTCTTAAAGTTTAAATAAATATCCTTGTAGATAGTTATTGTAGATTATTTAATTATTTCTACATCTTCGAAAATATTCTAAAAACAGTTTACGATGTTAAACTTCGTTATTAGGGTACCCTTCCCGTAAACGGACAATTTTTTCAGTCCCAAGAATATCCGCTTAACGGAGGTTTTACTGTATATGTTTATCCAGAAAAAGTAAGTTTGTATGTCTGATCGAGTTTTAAATATACGACTTCCTTAAAATTATATTTCTCAAGGATTATTCAAGAGATTTCGCTCAAATTTTGTATTTCTTCATGTGAAAATAATAAAAAACTTTAAAATGATATAAAAACTGTTTATCTTATAATTCAAATTTTTTTCCGAGTATTTTTAAATAAATATTTACTAAAAGTTGTGTGCTAAAATTTTCCAATTCGATTAAAAAGTTCTCGAGATATGGCAAAATACGCACAAAATAAATTTAACGTTAAAGGGTTAAAACTTTGGGTAGCTCTCGTGACCAAATTTCCAAGATTGTGGCAACCCCTTATACTTTGCGGTACAGAAATCCGTATGCGTCATAAAAAATGCATGTATATTCAGAGAAAGTACGCTTTGGTGTCTGATTTCGAACTTAAAATATCCTCTGCACTCAAAACACAATGATCACGTTGTGAGCCAAACGGCTTTAACATACACCGGAAACAGTTACCCGGAAGTTGTACGGAGCTTGCAGCGTTCTCAAGTGTAAAAAACACCATCCATATTCCATTTTTTTTAAGGATTCTTTAATGTTTGTTATGATAATAAATTGTTATGATCACTACTTTGAGAAAATTTTAAAAATTAGGGGAAAATCAATGACTACATTAATTGTACACAAATTCATTATGATGAAAAATGTTGCTTTCATAAAAAAAATAGAACTTGGTAAAAAATGAAAGATTCTGTAAATTCACTAAATATAGAATTTTATTTTTTGAATTTCTTAGAAATCATAATTCTTTAAAAATTAGTTGACCTCCCCCCCCCTTTTATTAGGATAAGAAAAAACTATTAACTATTGTACAGAATAACTAAGTAATAACCAGATTTTTTTTAACGTCTTTTCTTTAATAGTACATAACAGATGACAATCACATATCTTTATAATTATGCTCACTCATTATGATTTTTCCATTTCAAAGATATTTTTCGTAAACATTTATTATTTATTACGTTAAATTTGATTTGCTGCTTTAAATTTCAAAAGAATTATATACCTACTTTTAATTATTTTTTTTAAATGAAAATTGCGTAGATTTAGTTTAAAGTAAATTAAATTGAATATTATTAACATAAAACGAAAGATGTACAAACCTCACTTTTGAAACTATATATTTAGGGAAAAGTTATTATTTCATATAAAAAATGTATTTCGTTAGAAAAAAATCAGTTGAGTTTTTATTTTCTGTTAACTGATTTTTTTCTCTCCATTAATACTAAAAAGAAGTTTTAACATAAAAGTTAATTATATTTTTCAACAGCTTTAATTTTGGTNTTTTCCAAGAGTTTTTTTCGCAAATTTCTTTCTACTTCCTTAATCCTTCTGCCCAATGCTTTTGATTTTTTTTTTTTTCGATCGACATGACAATGGTAGACAACGTTCTGTTTTATCTCTTAACCATTCCATTTTCTTGAGAATGGGATGTTAGAATTCAATGTTCGCACGATGCCATTTTCATTGCAAAACCTCTGAAATTCACGTAAAGTGAAACAGGAACCTCTATCGATACGAATCGATTCGGTATTCTTCAACGAAACTCTTAAATTATTTCAAAACTTTCTTAGACGGGATGTCATTCTTAGGTGTCTTTTGCAGGATAGAGAGGTACAAATCTTACCAATAATGACAAACGATTCCTTATGCAGCCTTTTGAAAGTGCAACTTCAATTATAATCATACTGTAGTATTATATGCGGCCTATGCGGTACACCCTGTGTTTAGGGAGCAGCACCGTTTGAAAATTTAGGAATAATTGCGTACCCTCAACTCGAGAGAAAGCAACTGAAATTGACCTGTTGTGTATAAACAAGACGGCAAGTTGCCGTTGCAGTTACTATGCTTTTTTTTCTTGTCACGCTAAATTCAATTTTCAGATCAGATTTAATTGAGTACCTGCAAGCAACGTCACACGTGGGAGTCGAACCTAATTGGCTGCTTAATCGCGTTTTCAGCAAAGGTCATGAAATAGCATCCCATCAGCATCGAGATTCACGCGTGACGTTCCTTGAAGGTTACGAATCCCATCCGCAACAAACGGGAACTGTGCTGTGAAAATCTAAGCAAATGTATAATACCTATTGTTTCAGGTTTCGGTATGACAACGCCCAAGACGGTGGCAGGTCGGGTGGTGGTCATCTTCTACGGATTCCTGGGATGCTCGGGAGCGATCCTCTTCTTCAATCTCTTTCTGGAGCGAATCATCACTTTTCTTGCTTACCTCCTCCGCCTTCTACACGAGAAAGATCTCAGGAAGAAAGGATCCCTGGACAGGAGGGATTCTACATCCTCCTTTGACTATAATCTAGACGAATGGAAGCCTTCAGTAAGTATTCCTCCTTTATCAAAGAGACCCAATGTACCCAAGTAGTACACCTATATGGCAAAAATATAATTCCAATACATTTTTTGATTACAGTAATCAATTACTAGCAATCATGATTACAAGATAACATAATTTTGATTACAACTGTGATTACCATAATCGATTACAGTAATCAATTGCATGTAACTGTGATTACAACTTGGATTACGCTTGTAATCGTGATTACAATAGTCGATTACTGTAATCGTGATTACAACTTTTGAAAAGTTTGATTACAGTTGTAATCATGATTACATGAAATCATATGTTTTGATTACTTGTAATCAGTTTGATTACTTGTCATCAATTGATTTCAGTAATTGGTTATGCAATCACGATTACAATTGTAATCAAAATTATGATTACAAGTAATTTATTACTGTGATAGAGTGCTGTGATCACGATTGCAGTTGTAATCATGATTACAAATAATTAATTACTGTAAATGGAAAATGAAATTAATTACATTTTTTCTCTACTCTGATGTAACCAAAGATTATGATTATTTGTAATTGCAATTACCTGCAATCGTGATTACAAGTCATTGATTATATAGCAGTAATTATCTGTAATCAAGGCCGAACTCTGACATAAGCAAATTTGTGGAGCAATGAATACAATTAAGTTTTTTGCAAAATGTACGAAAAAAATTATTAGCATAAATTTATCACAATTTTAGCAAAGATATGGTAATCATTATTTTCCTTTTTTATTTATTCTGAATGAAATTTAGAATTCTATTTCAATTAAGAATAAGGCAAAAAAAGACCACAAAAATCTTTCACATGCTGCTTTTAGTGTTAATCAAATGTTTCACAGTAATTTGACTTAGAGAATATTTTTGATAAAAAAAAATATTAATTGCATAGCCACACAACTATTACAGATATACTGAGAATAGAAACGTAATTAATTTTGAATGTAAAACATGATTTTAGAACAATAAAAGTTAAATTATGTTTGTCAATTAAGTTGAATTTTGTACGTAATGTGAAAAACTACTTAGATTACTTACATAGGTTAATAACTTTATGTACTATATCAATGTAAAATAAGTTTATTTAAAAACACTAGAGAGACATTAGAGCAATAAAAATTAGGGTGACCTGGGGTAATTCCTGATGCAAACATCTATTTTGTGTAAAAATGCAAACATCTATTTTGTGAAAAAACTATTCAAGATAGAATTTAATATTTACTGGAAGTTTGAGGTTATATGAGATGAGTCCTATGCTACCTTCGTTTGTTTGAAAATCTAATTAGAATTTAACAGATTTTAAATTTTTAGCGATCAGGAATTACCCCTTCTCTTGATCATTTCTGGGGTAATTCCTGATCACTTCTGGGGTAATTACTGATCAGCAGTTTTCATAGTTAAGGGGCTGTTTAAAAATAACTATACAATGGTAATTAACAAATAAGATCTCAAGATCAAACAAATAAACCAAAAAGATATGTTTAAGCAGCTAATAAAACGATTTATTTAAAAGCAGAAATAAAGATAAACACTTTAAATTTTCCAAAAATCTTTGCATCGTGCCATACATTTTAGGCAAGCATCCAACTCATTCTCATGTTCTGCTGGAATATAAGAAAGAGTTACCACATGTGTTACTTTTGCTGGATTTTTTAACTTCATAATGTGAGAGTAAAGTTAAGTAAAGTATGTCAACAACTCTGGCATCAGCTCTCACACTGAAATTTTCATTTTCAATGATTACAGGAAATTCACTACTTTTGCTTTCTAGTAGCTTAGTATCCTTTTTAGGCTTATAATTTCTCACCATATTTATATTAGGCTATTTATAAACTTAAAAACTATTCTAACAATGTACACACATAAAATTAAGATAGAAGCAAGGTAAGACAAACCAGAAATGGTGCAAATCGGAACACATTTGTATTGTATACAGTTAAAAACAAATCTTGTGATTACAGTTAGAATATATTTTATAGTTGTTCCACTTAATAAATATGAACTGTTATTTAAGAAAAGACAATTAGCTATTTATTAGCCATTTTTTATACTATTTATAAGAAGAAATGACACTGATCAGGAATTACCCCAGTGATCAATAATTACCCCATCTGTAGGGGGCAACATTTGATATAGTTTCCCATAATCAATTATACTGTTTACAGTAGATGTGAAACAATTAAACAAAAGCTTACACTATTTTTATATCGAAGAAAAAGAAAGTAACTCAAAATATTTATTATTAAGAGAAGGAATATCTTTGCAGAAATGTGCACATTTTGAAACCCATCTTTGAAATGGAAAATACAGAAAGCAGTTTAAAATATACTTACTTTGCTAGATCAAACAAAAAACTATTATTAAGTAAATGTAGTTACACTTTAGTAAAGTGTACAAGCATTCTTGTCCACGTCTCCCATTTAAAAAAAAAAAATTTTTTTAAATAAAACTTAGGTGATCATTATTTACCCCAGAAACAGAGTGATCGTGAATCACCCTAAGTTTTGTTTGTCAACAAAGTTGAATTTTGTACACGTGCAAAACTACTTATTACTCACAATAAGTTAAAAGTAAAATAAATTTATTCAAAAACATGCAACAAAATTTTTTTTTCTTACTTATTACTAGTTGACTGCTACATTAAAGAGCATTCTTTTTATGTATAAAACCAAAAAAAATTTCCCCTTAAAATTCTGAAAAACATCCAAAAACATGTTTATAAATTTTTTTAAAGAATGTATATTCTGTAATGTTTCTTCTTTCAAAATAAAATGCATAATTTAAATAAATGAATTATTTTTGATAACGTTCCATTTCTAAATGATGAAATATTAGATTAATGAGTAAAATATCACATTGATTGCATTTTATCAAATAAATCATTTTCTACCTGCATCTAAGTCTTCACAATTATTTCAATTCGTTCCATTTCTAAATGATGAAATATTAGATTAATGAGTAAAATATCACATTGATTGCATTTTATCAAATAAATCATTTTCTACCTGCATCTAAGTCTTCACAATTATTTCAATTCTTATGTTAAATTGTAAAATTTGAAGTTACAAGAGAAAAAGCAACAAGATTATCAAGTTCAAGTAAACTTTTTTATCATAGCTCCCAATTTTTTAGATAATTTTTATGTTTAAAATGGTAGTTTTTATAATTAAACCTAATTGTGAATTCATATTCCAATTTTCATTTTTTATTAAATTCAAGTATTTTGACACATAATTAAATTTGTTTACAAATTTAATTATTAAAATTAAAAATCTGGATCTTTACTCCTAATTTTTTAAAAAAAACTTTCTTACACACTTTGAAAATAATGATTTAAAAATTATGCCTTGGTTTAAAAAAAAAAAACGTTTTAAAATGGAAAAATCATGTTAATGGTTCAAAGTTCAGACACATCAAAAAGAAAAGAATCAGAGAGCAAAACGTTAAATTTTTATTTATTTTCCTAAAAATTAACAATGAGACCCTCAAAATAAAATATAAACTCTTTATGAAGATAAACTCTAAGAATTAACAACAAGAATCAGGTTTCATACTGGTATGAACACAAAATGCTCAGTCAGACAAATTCTACGTAGAAAATTCTTATTACATATACTGCAGGGAAAATGTTTCTAACCAGTGTGAACACGACTGTGTGTAGTCAGATAACTTCTTCGTGCAAAACTTTTATTACATACACTACAAGAATAAGGTTTCTCACCAGTGTGAGCAGGACTGTGTTCAGTTAGACTACTTCTATGGGAAAAACTCTTATTACATACACTACAAGAATAAGGTTTCTCACCAGTGTGGACACGACTGTGTGCAGTCAGATTACTTTTCCGTGAAAAACTCTCATTACATACACTACAAGAATAAGGTTTCTCACCAGTGTGAACTAGATTGTGTGAAGTTAGAACAACTTTTTGTGAAAAACTCTTACTGCATATACTACAAGAAAAAGGTTTCTCACCAGTATGAACATAACTGTGTTTAGTCAGATTACTTCTGCTTGAAAAACTCTTATTACATACATTACAGGAAAATGATTTCCCAGCCATTTGAACAGGATAGTGTTTAGTCATGTCACTTCTATGGGAAAAACTCTGATTACAAGAATCAGGTTAATAACCAGTATTACTTTTCTAAGAAAAACTCTTATCACATAAGAATAAGTATTCTCAATAACATGAATGAGTCCTAATACTTAGAAATATTAGTTCATTTCAAATCACCTTGCGTAAAAATGTGTGCATTTAAATAAAACTGTTGCAACTAGTAAACTTTTCTAAGAAAAACTGTCATTACATGTTACACAAGAATAAATATTTTCGTTATCACCAACATGAATAGTCGTCTAATACTTATTAGTCTTCGTTCATTTCATATATCATTTCGTTCTTTAAATTAACTGACTAGTTTATGTTTGTAGTATAATGAGGCGAGATCTTTTTTTAAGCTTATAGCTTTTTATATTCATTAATAAGGCTTTGCTTGAGGCTAGACAGATAGCAGATATGATACGATGAATGGCTGACTGTATAGGCGATCGCAACGCTCGAATACGACATCTAGGGAGAAGACGGGATCCATGTATCCCGCATTTAACTACCAAACATTAAGTTTACTAATTCAAATAATTTCAACATCAATGGCCTTTGATTCAGTTTGTAATCATATAATTTACGGAGGTGGCCTTTTTGGTCAGGCACTCCGGTGCACCTATTACTAGTTTCCGCATTTAACTATATTAACTCATTGTTATCGATACATCATTTTTATATAATTTTGATTTGATCAATTTCATATTATCAATTACTGATTCGAATCAAGGATTGCTTCTCTTTTATTATTGTAGTTAAATATATCATTTAAATATTTTATTTCTAAAATAACAACAATGTCTCTTCGCTCTTAACAATGTTTAATTTCAATATTTTCACCAATTCTAAGGAACTGACAGATTGTTGGAGACTATTGTTTCTTTAATATTTCTACAATGTTCAGTATTTTTATGCATTGTTAGAAGAGTACAATGAGAAAAGAACATAAAAAATGCTCATTCTATTTTTGATGCTTGCCTGTGTAACATTAAAAACATGAATCGCTTTCTAAAACTGTTTAAAAAAGGAAAATCGAATGATGATCCAAACGGTAAATTTTTAACACAAGTTATATTCTTTAGTTCTATCATTTTTATTAAATGACGTTTATATTTTCATAATAAAAATATTTTATTTTAAATTGAAAACTTTCAAACATTCAAGTTGAAAAAATTGAAAGGCAAAATTATTTATAAAATAAATATAAAAAGCACACGGGAAACTTCGAGTTTTTTTTCTGTTGTATGCGAAAGAATGAAAACATTCTCCCGTTTGGTCTTAATATTTTTGGACAAAAATAGGGACTATTTCTGTAGCATGACATTTTTTAGTGGATCTTGAATATTTTCACGCCACTGATTTCAAATCAGCAATAGGTTCTTCTCTCCAAGCTACAGTCTTTTAATGACTTTTCAGCCTGGTTTTTGTTATGCTTTCTTGTTATGAATTGTTTCTTGATGTGCTTCAGAACAAGTCATAATAGGAATGCGTACCTAGTCACGTGTGAGGACATTTCAGGGTATGAGTTTTCCATTCAATTTTAATCCTGATGCTATGCCCTAACTCCTCTAGAAGTTTGTCGCAGCATTTCTGTGATTCTCTGCTATATATAACATTTTTAAGCTTGTACATTTCAACAAAAATTAATTAAAAATGTAATTTTAAAAAGAAATTTAGCTTTAGAAGCAAAACTAATTTTAGATTTGAGATCCCCACACCCGAATTAGTAAAATTCGAGTTAAGGAAGAAAAAAAAAACATTGTTCCTCAGTGTAATCTTATGACTTGTGAACAAAAAAAAGTGTGTAATTTTAAAAATTAATCATTGAGATTAAATTTTTTTCTGATACGTTTTCGCAATTTTTAAATTATTTTCGAAATCTAACTTTAAGCCCTTCTTTTCTTCCCTTAAACTAACCTAAAAATGGGTGAGAAGAGAGCACTTAGGAAGGGCTCGTATGTTAATTCTTACAAATATTTTCGTGAGAACACTTCAAGAGAAGAAAGCAGCTAATAAAACCATTTAACTATAGTTCATCTAAAATACGAACTCCCCCAGACATTCGTCTGGTGACTATGGTAACGAGGCATTACTATTTCAAGTAGGGGTGCGGGGTCACTATCATGTAGTGGTTTCGGCTCGGCTCGGATTGGCGAGAAAAAGGGAATCTCTTTCTTGTTGTTTCTAATCCCCAAGAGGTCCATCCCAATTAGATCAAATCCATAAGTTCAAAAATGTCCAGAAAGTCTAAAAACAGATGAGGTTTTGATAAAACCTCGACACAATTCGAATCGACACAATTTAGAATAAGCTCGAAAGAAGCCTGAGCAGTCCCACATTTAGTACAAAGTCAAAAAGTCTTTCGCCCCTAAACATACGAGAGACACTTTAAGTGACCACTGGCAAAGCGAGAGAAACAAGTCTATTGGCTTCTAAGTCCCTCAAAAGGCAAGGCACCACCAGGACGTTCATCTCTTTCTTCTATTGTGTTGGTGAAGCTACCCTCCCTAGAATGCGCCATTCTTGTTTCCATAGCACCAGACGACCTCAGACATTGTGGCCTGAGGAGTTCTTAGCTTAGACAAACTATACTTCTGAGTGGACAGAGAGAGAAAATGTTATAAAACATAAACTGGTTGTAGCAAGGCGGGATTTGTTCCCTTATATAAAGACTGTTTTCAAAAACTTAAGTTTTCCGCTTGTTTTTTACGTAATCCCTCGACAAGAAACAAAACCTTATTTTTCACCATTAATCCTACTACAACAATTTATAATCATTTAGTATACTTAACGAATTGAAATTATGTAATTTATAGAAATGTATTTGCTACATTTTAAGAGAGTATTAAACCCAGAAAGCATATAACCTTACGGAAACTTTGCGTCGGAAGTTTCTTTTTTTTTGCCACGGAAAAGTTTGTGCTGAAAACCTTTTTTCAATAAAGCTTAAATATTACAGTTTGAAATCTTTCATGTTAAAAGGATTAAAAATTATTTTTTAAAGCTTTTTTTAAAAGGTACTGTCACATAGGTCCATAATGACGTTTTAGATGACGTCATACTAGCGATAGGATCAAATTGCTTTGTCCATTGAAGTTTCATGACAAGGCGGATTTTAGCTGAGCATACAAGACTTAGCGAAAAGAAACCTTATAATTACCTAGATTTAAGATTATTTTCACCTTGAGACTAGCTTTATNGTGCGGGGTCACTATCATGGAGTGGCTTCGGATCGGATCGGATCGGCGAGAGAAAGGGAATCTCTTGTTGTTGTTGTTTCTAATCCCCAAGAGGTCCATCCCAATTAGACCAAATCCATAAGTCCAAAAATGTCCAGAAAGTCTAAAAACAGATGAGGTTTTGATAAAACCTCGACACAATTCGAATCGACACAATTTAGAATAAGCTCGAAAGAAGCCTGAGCAGTCCCACATTTAGTACAAAGTCAAAAAGTCTTTCGCCCCTAAACATACGAGAGACACTTTAAGTGACCACTGGCAAAGCGAGAGAAACAAGTCTATTGGCTTCTAAGTCCCTCAAAAGGCAAGGCACCACCAGGACGTTCATCTCTTTCTTCTATTGTGTTGGTGAAGCTACCCTCCCTTGAATGCGCCATTCTTGTTTCCATAGCACCAGACGACCTCAGACATTGTGGCCTGAGGAGTTCTTAGCTTAGACAAACTATACTTCTGAGTGGACAGAGAGAGAAAATGTTATAAAACATAAACTGGTTGTAGCAAGGAGGGATTTGTTCCCTTATATAAAGACTGTTTTCAAAATCTTTAGTTTTCCGCTTGTTTTATACGAAATCCCTCGACAAGAAACAAAACCTTATTTTTCACTATTAATCCTACTATAACAATTTATAATCATTGAGTATACCTAAAGAATTGAAATTATGTAATTTATTGAAATGTATTTGCTACATTTTAAGAGAGTATTAAACCCAGAACGCATATATCCTTACGGAAACTTTGCGTCGGAAGTTTCTTTTTATTGTCACGAAAATGTTTGTGCTGAAAACCTTTTTTCAATAAAACTTAAATATTGCAGTTTCAAACCTTTCATCTTAAAAGGATTAAAAATTATTTTTTAAAGCTTTTTTAAAAAGTACTGTCACATAGGTCCATAATGACGTTTTAGCTGACGTCACACTAGCGAAGTTTCATGACAAGGCGGATTTTAGCTGAGCATACAAGGCTTAGCGAAAAGAAACCTTAAAATTACCTAGGTTTAAGATTATTTTCACCTTGAGACCAGCTTTATTCAAGAAATTTTTTTCACGCTAAGACAACCTCGATTTAAGGTTGTTTTCCAAAGTTTTGGATTAGGGTGATGTGAGTAGAATAGAGAAGATTGTCACAGATCTCGTTTTAAGGTTAGAAGGTAAACCGTATTACAAACCTTTTTAGGTTTACACTAAAAGGTTTTTCTCGAGGGAAAATAAACCTTATTTTGCTACCTGGGAAAAATTAGTTGTGTTATTTTAAATTGATCATTTGAAATCAGTAAATATAATTTCAGAGACTAGTGTTGTTCGTACAACCTGGTTTGGTATCTTTAAGAAGAAAAAGAACCAAACTGTGGAGGTTCCTACTTTGGATAACACTGATGAGAATGGCTTCAATGAAAAGCCTGATGAAGAAATTTCTCAAATGTGTACCAACTTAATTGAGCAAAATGATTTTGTGGAAGCCGAGATAGCTGAAGATCCATCTTGTCTCTTTGCAAATGGAGGATTGACTTTTGAAATGGAGTTTGTCCGATTTCCGGACATTGAAAATCAATTTCTGGATAATGTTGAGATGCCATTTACTGAAACCTGCGCTTCTGATGGTGCTGAACTTAAAAAATCTCAGAAAAAATTGAAAAAAGGTACACCAGGTAAATTATTTTCACAATTATTCGATGTTTTGTAAAGCAAGCACTACCGCAGTAGTCCGGAGAGAACTATAAGGTCAATCATGACTTTTGCCTACACTGAAAATTATACGGTTGTTTTGCATAATGAACATTAGAATAAGATGGGACAATTTGCGTTTTATTACAGACCAATTGTGGTAAAACTGCTTGATCTCTGTAGTTTTAAACATTTAAAACTGTTTTTAAAGTCATAATTTTTTTTTGTTAAATGTTTTTATAAATTAAAATAATGAGAAAGCTCAAAATGATAACAGAAAAAATTCTGTACTTATTTAAAAAATATATAAATCTCAGAACCATATTTATCTACAATGCGTTTTTTCTTCGGGAATTTAGATACTTCCGGTATATTTCATATTCACAAAAGTATTACTGATTTTACATTCAACGTTTGCATTTTTTTTCATTCACTTACCCTTTCAACGAATTTTAAAGGGCTTTTATTTTCTATTCTTTTTAATGATGGTTACTACATAAGTGTTAAGAACAATGCCAGAAGTAATGTATTAATGATGGTTACTTGATAAGTAACCATCAGTTCAGGACATTGTGAGGTACAGGTTGTAAATATTTTTAATGTTCAACTTTATTTTGTAGCTCATCCAAAGCCATGCAGAGCCTTGTTTGAAAATGTAAAGAAAAACAACAGAAAGGAAAAGAACGAATTAAGCAAGGCTTTTCGCCACCATGTGGATCTACTTATGGGCATAAAACATGGCCTCAAAAAGAAAAACTCCGATCCTCGCAGATTGTATGACCTGCTCAATTCGGAGGAAGTGATTTTTTCAAGTTGCAGATTGCTAACTGAACTGCGAAAAATTGATGAACTTCAGAAAAACGGACAGTTTTTCTTTAAATAAAAGGTGAGACCAAAAAGTAAAACTTTAGCTGCAGGGATTTGTTTGCGAGGAATTTAGGTCAGCTAACCTACAATATATTTTCACAGTACACGCAGAAAAAAAGAGTAATGACATTTCTGGATTTTTTTTTATCATTAAAACAAGTAAAATATAAAATATTTCAACCATTCGTTTGGTAAAATTGCAATCCCTACAGCGCTATCTTTTGTGAAAAAATATGATTGAAATTTTTAATCTTTTGTAAATTTGAAATGATGAGTTTTGAAGACTTTTGCCTAAGGACAAAGAAAAATCTTTCTCTTTAATCTTTAATTGAAAATTTTATAAACATAATCTTTAATTTCTTTCATACATTTATTTAAAAAAAGTAACAAAAAGTTTTAAATTCATGAAATGTATTATTGTGAAGCAATATTAATTAGATTAACAAAAATAATTGTAGAAAAAGGTAAACTAGATTTTTAATTGTAAAAATTTATCTCTTTTTTTTAAACTCCTTGATCTATTGAAAAATTTTAAAGAGAATTTAATAAAGAGATAAATAAGACAAAAAATTATTAGTATTATTGTAATTATTATTTTAGTTTCATGTAATATTCGACAGCTTATAATTAATTCATCATTTTTTCCTTTTCAGTCTAAGAAGACTGTATGTATGAAAGTAGCTGTTGCGTTGATGATTTTCTAGCATTGTTATTTATGAACTATATATTATGAGTTGCATTGTACTCCCCAAAATTTTTTGAACAAAATAAAACCCTTTCGGCTCATTGATTTTATCATTATTAGAAATTCGAGTGATTTTTGCTTTTATTCCCATTTTAATAGTTCATCAATATGAAATATCGTGTTTCGAATGAGTGACGACAACACAATGAAAAAGATACTGCTTTTTAGACCCACTGGAAAAAGAAAGCGGGGAAGGCCACGGTTGAGATGGGCTGACTCAGTGGAGTCTGATTTTCTCGCAATTAATGAAAAAAAGTTGGAGATCAAAGATAAATCGGAAGTTGTCTTGGAGAAACCTTCAGAGGAAGGCATTGGTTCACATTGGGCTGTCTGGCTAACTATGATGATGACAATCTGAAATAAATAAATTTCCCTTTCACTATATTATTGTACTTAATGCATATTTTTGGAGGCATTTCCGTAAGAATCTGCAAATAAAATTTTATTTGCAGATTTCCCACACTTAAATTAATTTAAGTGTGGGAAAAACAAAGGCCCAATTGAATCCGTGATACCCCCAGTGAGGTAATAAGGAGGCAAACGGTATTTAAGTGAGGCAAAAACAAAAGCTTAATCACACCAGTGATATCCCCAGTGAGGAAACAAAAGATGCAAATAACGTTAAAGTGAGGGGAAAACAATAGCCTAATCAAACTTGTGATATCTCCAGTGAGGAAAAAAAGATGCACATAATAATTAAGTGAGGGGAAAAATAGCTCAATTAAACCTGTGATATCCCCATTGAGGAAAACAAGATTAAAATAACATTAAAGTTAAAGGCCAAACAAACCTATGACATCCCCAGTGAGGAAAAAAAGAAGCAATAATGCGAGGGAGAAACAATAACTTAATCAGATCTATGACATCCCCAGTGAGGGAAAAAAGATGCAAGTAATTTTTAAGTGAAGGAGAAACTATAGCCCAAGCAAACCTGTGGCATTACTAACGACAAAAAAAAGGATGCAAATAACATTAATTTAAGGGCGAAACAAAATGCTTATCAAATCTGTGTCATCCCCAGTGAGGAAAAAAGAGATGCAAATCACATTAAAGTGAGGGAGAAACAATAGCTTAATCAGACCTATGATATCCCCATTGAGGGAAAAAAGGTGTACACAATATTTAATTGAGGAAGAAACAATAGCCAATCAAATCTGTACTATCCCCTTAGAAGAAAAAAGCATGCAATAAGATTTCAATGCGGAGAAACTAAACAACAATCAAATCTGTGATATCCACAGTGAGGAAAAAAAGAAGATGAAAATAGCATTTAAGTGAGAGAGCAACAAAAAGCCAATCATATCTGTAATAATCCCCATAAAAAAAAAACATCAAAACCTATATTAATTATTTAGAGGTGTATCGAATTACAACCTATCGTTGCCTGTTGGTTCTGATGCTTGAATAGGTTTCATTGTTTTCAGTCTAGTTTTCCTCAATAATAATTTGTCGGATAATAATCCGGTATTTTTTTTCTCTTAAATGCTAATTAGTGATCTTTAATAAATGTTTAACTTTATCTTCATTTTATGATGCATGTACTATACTAAAAAATAATGAGGATTAGTAATGATTTCTTCTGGTTTTATTTATTGGAATTACTGTTGTCCTTAATTGATGAGAATTCTGCTCAACTGCAAATGTTTATAAGTTATGACTGTGAATTAACTGTAATTGCATATTAGTTATGATAAATTTGTATTTACAGTTGACTCATACTAATAACTGTTATTTGCCATTAATTGATCATAACTTATAGGTATTTGCAGTTAAGTCATAGCCACACTAGCTAGTCAGTAGAGAGATTAAACATTAATAATAATATCAATAAGATGGTAGTCTAATTAATTTTCTTTATTTACATTTACAGTCAATAGAGACCCAAACAAAAACAAAATAGTGACAGAAGAATATTGAAATAAAAATGTCTGAAAGAGGACTAAAACGAATTAATAATTGATGGCTAATGGAATTTTTATTTTATTTTTTTATAATTCAAGTATTCTTGATGAAAATTTTCATTGTAAGTATCAACTCATCAAAAAGTAATAAAAAATACAGTGAAGTCTCGATAATTCGAGTTTCTCATAAATCCGAGCTAGTGAAAAAAAAGTCAGTCTTGCTCCTAAATAATAACAAATTCACGCACAGCAAGTGGAATAATTACTACAATTGATTTCACGACGATTACTATGATTGGATGTTACAAAACGACATCGTGTGTTTAACTCTAAAATTTGAGAATAGGGTGTTCAAACAAAAAACATTAAACAATTATTTTAAAGTATTAACCTGTTGCCGTAATATAATGTATATTGTAACTTGGTTTAATGTAATAAATGTTCCCTGATCCTCTTATGTAGGTAAATTTTTCGTTAAATGTATTATTTTTTCAATTAAATAACTGAAAATTAAATACTTTGTTTCATTAAATTTTTACGTTATCGAAAGTTCGAGGTAGGTTCGGTCCCGTCCATCTCGAATTATCGAGACTCTACATCAGTGGTTCCTGAACTTTTTTGTCTCGTAGACCCCTTGCATGTTTTTCGGTTTTGGATAGACCCCCTGCTAACCTGATATTGATTTTTTGTAAATACATCAACTTCAAATTTATTTTTGACAGCTGGTATAGTGCTAAATTTCTAACTGTAGTGAAGTGTTGTGTGAAAAACTTAAGAAAAAAATGCATGTTAATTTTATACATTTATTAATTAAATTCAACTAATTTAATTACTAATTTAATTTAATTAATATGATAATGGGATTAAATAGTGCTCTCTAAAACCCACACTCTGCTACTAATATTATAATTGCGGAAATAAGTTTATATAAAACCGTAGTATTGTCGGTCTGTTTATTTCGTTTTCACGTAAAAACTAAGCAACAAATCTCCGTGATATTGTGCGCAGATAAAATTGGAGGTCTATCTAGCTAAAGATTTGATACAGGCAAGGCCACAATTTACCGCGGAAAAATACTTTTTTGTAACGAAATAAAACCTTACAAGCAGAGAAAATTAAAACGCACGCGGGCGGAGCTGCAGGCAACTGCTAGTTTATAATAATTCAGTTTCATACATCAAAAAATAATCTTAATAACTTAAATTTTAACGAAATGTTTACTTCATAGCTACTTTTATAAATTGTGTAGATAGATATATACAGATGTAGATAGATATATGTCTTTATATTATAAGGTAGTATAATGTAAGAAAATAGATACTATCAGTGTATGCTGATTATTCCATTCATGAAATGCCAAAATTAAATGCCACGACCAGCTTATATGAGATCCACCATCGTTGACCCCCATTTTCATTTCATGGACCCCTTGCATTTTGTCGTCGACCTCTGGGGGTCGATATAGATCACTTTGGGAATCACTACTCTTCATTAATAAAAATTCAGAACAATATCCTAGAGACGACAAAAATTTTAAAAAAATGGTGGCTAATGATAAGTTTTTAAATAATTTAAGTTTCAATATTGTTAGAAACAGGGTAAAAATGAGAGCCAAAATCGATGGAACTCAGTTGCAATTTGCATAACAATGGGAGCCGAAAATGACGGGAATCTGTCTCCTCGATAGAGATCTCCAGAGTTACTGCGCTATTCTACGAGAGAATATAGATTTTGACAATCTAACTTCCCTCTCTGTTAAATAGAAACATCAAACGAAAATTCTTTTACCTTCCCAATTTTATTTAATTAAAATGAGTTAAAAAAAATCATAAATAAAAAACTGGTAATTTAAATAATATATTTTTCTAGTTTGCTAATATGTATTATTTAATAGCTTAGGAAAAAGACGAAATAATTACGATATTTTTACAACATGAAACTCGACAATTACAGTCAAATTTTTCAAAAATCTTTCTGCATTCGGGGGGGGGGGATCCTACAAAATTCCCAAAAAACATTTTATTACTTTCCTAAGAGAGCTATTTATTAAGTTATTTTAAGCAAAAAACGCCTACTTTTTTTACCTCAAACGGGAAGTCTGGGAATTATTCACGAACTGACGTCACATGTTGCCATCTTCCGTTCATTTAAAATCGCTATACTGTGAAAGCCAACCTGTGTAAGCTTTCGTTTGAATTTTCGTATTTAAATCCAACTAATTTAGTTGGTCTATAACAATCTGTATAATAAACTATGCCCTAATGTAGCTTAATAAGAATGTGGGTTTAATATTATGTATTTCTATTATGTTAAATTTCAATGGTAACCCACTGAAACATTATTAATAGTTGATGAAATTTTCTAGTTCTGAATGTTTAAGATTTTTTAGTTCTTTAAAAAAGGTGTTAGAATGTAGTTACATATGTATGGTATTACTTATTAAAATGCTTTATAAACACAAAAAAAATTTGTTCTTTCGTTTTTATTTTAACCATATAAATGTTAATTTTAAAGATTTTAAAATGCCTAAGTTAGTAATACTTTTTTATTTACTTCAAGCATGAATTCAAAGCAGGGAAATGCCTTCTGCATAGCAGTAGCCTTTTTAAAAACTTTTGATCCTAGAAAAACTTTAAATTCATTCTTTGAAAAATAAATAAATAAATAAAGTTAAAGAAAATTTATATATTCAAATAGATTTTATTAACTTTATTCAAATTGCGTTAATCTATGTTATGAGCATCTGAAATAAAACATATGCATTTTTTTATTTTTACATTACAAAAACAGGAATTAAATTTTATAAATGTAAAGGATATAATTTTTAGAAATGGCAAAGTTCCCATATACTCGAAGAATAAAAAAAGTTGAGAAAAATATCAACATTACTGTCTATGTTTTAATTATTTAATAAGTATAGTAAAGAATGTGCATTAGAATTTCTTATCATTTTGTATAAGTTTATTTTTCATTATTATTCTTAGTCATACAAAAACGTCTAGATTAATGGTATCCGCTGAAATTTTGTGGAAATTAAATAACATTAAATGAAATTTTAAGTATAAGGATAGCAATGATGATGGACAAATATATTTTTCAATGAACTAGATTCTTAAAAGTCTTGATTCGTTTTCAGCAATACCGCATGCTAAACCTGAGATTTTTTCAACGATTTCAATTAATTTTTTTAATTAAAAATTTATAATGCATTAATTTTTCTGCTTTAGAATTCATCATTGCAAGCTCTGACAAATAGTTTGCAAAAATAAGGAGAGAAAACAACAATAACCGTACTTTGTAGATATTATATTGCAGAAACAATAATTAAAATTTATAATTTTAAAAATTAAAATAATTTCTAATTATAGCGAAATTCCTATTCACTCAAAGAATAATAAATATAGCGTTCATGTGTATTTAAATACTTAATACATAGTAAGAAAAAGAAGACATAAACTGCATTAGTAAATATTTACTTAAAAAGAAAAGCATTCAGCCCTAGTAAAATAAATAAATAAGAGAAGCAAAATTAAATGACATTACTTGAATTCTTTAACATTAGCACACAGATCGCAACGATGATGGATTCATACTTTTTCGATGGACTATATTTATAAAAATACTGATTTGTTTTAATGCAATACCGAGTAATAAAATCATCCACTCTATATCTAAATGTATATTATTTCTATTCAATCTGTGACTGAATCTAATTGAGTAATTTGGCTGTATTGGACCAATATTTTAACTTAAAAATAAGTAAAATAAAGTAATATTTTCTATAAACTTTAACACCACTGATTTCAGCTGAAAAGAAATGTTGATTCGCTGTGAAGAGCTGCAAAATAATTTCTCTAGATATTTTACTGATAAATAAACAGTTTGAAGTTTCATTTTGCACATACTCTCAAAACCGTAAATTTAATTCACAAATTTTTTACTAATTTTACTACTAATTTACATAGGGTGTTCATACGATGTGAGTATTATGGAAACTAAAAAAGTATTGATATTGCCTTAGCAGATGGAGGAGGCATGCTTCCATTCAGCACAAGTGACGTCATAAGCAATCAGGGATCAGTTTCGATTGCATCACTTACGAAGACCATAGCTGCCAACCTCTAGTTATAAAAATGCAGAAGATAGACAAATAAAATGCAGAAGAAATGAGTAAAAATGCAGAAGATTCGCAAGCACATACTAATTACCAATAAATTTATAAAAGAAGCAGATTTTAATTAATTATTTATTTATAAATCCACTTAATATTAGCAAAAAAAAAGCAATACTCATCTTTTTTTAAAACAAAAAAGGAAATATCTTTCAAAAAAACTTTCGACCAGCTACTTGATGGTACAATATTCGATTATAAATGTAGTTACGGCCCTGCCAAACGCTGTTACAAGAGGAACAGCGACGTCTGACTTAAAGAAAATACTAGCTATCAGGCAGATGGGTAAAATGCAGAAGATCTTATCTTCTGCGCATAAAAGAGGAAAAAATAGCTAAAATAAGTAAAAATGCAGAGAGCTTCTGCAAAATGCAGAAGGGTTGGCAGCTATGGAAGACCTTTTTGGGCAATTTAAATGCTTAACAACTAAATAAATAAACATTTGGCAAAAAAAAAAAATTAGATTTTTGGTTTTAGGAGAGAATTTCCAATAGTTTAAGACTGAAAATAAAAAAAAATTCAAGATATGCTAAAATTGTCCATCGCAAAAAATTTTTTCCTTTTCAAAAAACGTAGCAAAAATAAATAAATTAAAAAAAATGCATTGTAAAATAAATTTAGTTGCAAAAAAAAAAATTCACTATTATTTAAGCTAACATATTAAACTAAAAAATTGATATCTTCTTTGAAATTACTTTTATTCAAGTTAAAATGTATTAAGCAATGCATCGTTCATTAACGTTTGAAATAAATGTGTGATGCAAAATTAACAAAAAAGAAAAATACATAGACAACTGAACATTTTCTTTATGTACATAAATTTTGAGGAACAATATTGCAATACAAACATGCAATATTGAATATCAGAATAATAAAGTATAGAAGAAAAGCATAGAGAAAAAATATCCAAAGACGCAAAAGAATTCAAATGTCATTAAAGTCCGGGCATTATTCACAACGTTTTTAAAATAAAGCTTTAGTACATTTTACTTTTATTCATTCAACAAAAGCTAAAAGATGAGATGGATCTTAACTGTTAGCTTTCATTTACTTTCTTACCTCTATATTTTCATAATTCCTAGTTTAAATAATATCTGAAAAGCATAGAACAAAAACTTAAAAAATGATCTATTCAACGACGGTTACATAATAAATAAAACTATACTTAGAAGCCCCCCCCCCCAAAGAAGAAAAAACATCCGATGGAATTTTTAAACGCTGCTGGCCAAAATTTAAAAATTGTACTAACAATCGTTAATTCAAACAATCTAATAAATTATTCTCGGAGAGCGTTGCTGTAGTCAAAAAAATAATTATAATTAAAAAAATGAATAATAAAAAAAAAGAAGGGGGCAGTCTAAGTGCCTTACAGTTGAAGCAAAACGATGATTTTAAATTGTGTATATCATCTTACCGTGAAGAATTATCTGAGCTTTAGAACAGAAGAATAACTTTCAATTAAAAAATTGCTAATTTGGCGACATTTCTCCACTTAGATGAAAATTATCAAAATCTCTTTCTTATTCTCAGTTTTTGGAAATTTTTATGAGACCCAGGTAATGCAGCAAGTTTTAAAAATTTAGACCACAAACGCTTTTCATTTTTCAGCAAAAACAGTGAGTTCATATTAGGAGGACGGGATTCTATGTCGAGAATCCCTTACTTACTTACAACAGATTAAGTGAATTTTTTTTTATAATTGCTTGATCATCTATGAGATATTCAGATTTAAATGCCACATTGTCGTTGCGTACCATGTGACACCGAGCGTTTTAATTCACATAGGAATCATCACCCGTTATCATCATTTATCTCTGCAGGTCAAGAAATGAACCTACTAGATGACAATCTATGAGAGAGATCAATTAAATCTATTGAATTTTAACTTTAGAACGTAGTGGTAGATTTCAATTTACTGATGTAGAATTTTGGCTATTTTTTCCAATTAAATCCCATCTCGTAGTTACGCCCACTATGTGGTATATATCGCATGCCTACTGCGAAAGTTACGCCCATTGTTTCAGGTGGTTAAAGATCCATCCTCCGATGCTATTTTAAGTGNGATGAATAATATTAATAAGCAAAAAATATTAAAGTCAAGATAAACTATATACAAAATTATTTACAAAATTACTTGAATAGAAAAAATTATTTACATTATAATACATGGGGTAAACTAGGTAGCAAAAAACCATTTGTGTTATTGTTAATATAGTGACCCGGCCGTCCCGGCAAATCACCGCTCGTGCCGGGTTGCTCACTATTCTTAGGCTTACAGATCTCTGGATCGGACCCAGCGAACAAGGTTGCTCCTTCACCAGGTTTACCAGAGTTCAGGTGTAGATGTGTTGTTTGCGTGTGTAGTGTGAAATTGAGATTCATGGGATGTTATAATACTTTGATAGAATGCAATCTGATGAGAGAAATGCAGCGAGTGGGCTGTAATTTGAATTTTTGCTGATAATATCTGTGTCGAATATCTTATTAAAGTTTGCATCAGTGCAGTCCTGGGCTTTGTTATAGAATTTGGTATTAAGAGTGGCCATAGTTAGCAATATCATCTATTTTCAGGTCTTTCTTCAGTAGTTTATTACTAATTGCCCTTGGGGCCCCAAGCATAGTCCTTAGAATTTTGCCCTCAAAATTTGAGAGTTTCTTTTTTAAGTTTTCAGTCATGGTCGTAAGGGCTGGGCATGCGTATGTTAAAATTGGCCTAATAATTTGTAGGTAAATTGTTCTTTTATTGTTCAAGCTTAGTGTAGAGTTTTTGTTAAGTATTGCATAGAGAGCAAAAAATGCTCCTCTGCCTCTTTTTATTATGTCGTCGATATGCTTACTCCAACTAAGGTTTTGTGATATTATAATACCTAAGTATTTAACTTGTGTTGTTGGGGTGATAGTGACATTGAATAGCCTTAAGTTGGAGATTTTGTGGGCTTTAATTTTGGAGTTGATGATCATGAGTTGACTCTTGTCGGGATGTAATTTGGTTCTCCATTTGGCACACCAGTTTTCTACTGTGTGGAGTTTATCTTGAAGTAAATCAACTGCCCTATTTGTATTTAGCGATTTAGTAACGATTGCCGTATCGTCTGCATAAAGGGCCACTAGTTCATTATTTCTGTTGTCCTTATTAATGGGAAAATCGGCAGTATACAGAATATAGAGGATGGGGCCTAAAATTGACCCCTGGGGTACGCCTGCTCTGATTAACTTGTAACTCTGAGTAGTTGTTATTAATTTTGATTCTAAAATATCTGTTGTTAAGATATGAGTTCAGGAGAAGCAGTAGGTTGCTTGCGAGTTTCATCTCATTTAGTTTTACAATGAGACCCTTATGTCATACCCGATCGAACGCCTTGGCGACGTCGAGTAGGATAAGGGCCATTGTTTCTTTTTTACTATTTTTTCTAATTAAATCCCATCACGTAGTTACGCCCACTATGTGGTATATATCGCATGCCTACTGCGAAAGTTACGCCCATTGTTTCAGGTGGTTAAAGATCAGGGGAGAAAGCGAGACGGAAAAGAGGAAAGGCTGGTAGTAAAACCATTTCAGTTATAGCTAGTTTTGGGAGGAGTTTACTTATTCTTTTTTTAAATTTTTCAACAATATCTACTTTATCTTGGAAAAGAAGCAGTTTTATATATATGCCAGAATTATAAAAGATATCTTGATAGTTACAGATATTTCATTTTTTTTGAAAAAAATGCTGGAATGAAATGTTTTACGTACCAGGTTTTTCTCTTTTCCGTCTTGGTATATAAGGGCTTTCACCCATGTTAAAGATCCATCCTCCGATGCTATTTTAAGTGAAAACTTTTATTTATCATGAAGTTAACTGCAACATACTTGAATTCCAGCCAATTTATTAGAAACCAAGTTTCCATAAGATTTCTGTGGGGTTCTTTCTGTCAACGAAAAATAAAGCATTTATTTATTAAGTTTTCATGAAAAAGGAAATAAAACAAGGAAAGAAATAAAAATAAAAACATGGTAAAAAAAATTACTGAGAAGAAAAGAATGAACGGAAATTTTTTGCATTTTTCTTCGATTTTATTTAATTTACCTTTTTCAATTCTATGCTTTTTTTTTTCTTTTTTCTTTCCTTTTAATCTTATTTTTAATATTTTGTCTTCAAGAGATAGTTTCAGCATGTCTAAATTTTCAAACTTCAATGTTGAGTAAACAATATTGTTTTCCTGATTAATTCCTAATTTGTGCTATTACTATTACATAAAGTATTTACACTAGCATTTTCACTAAGATTAAAGTCCCACAAAAGGTATATTCAGTCTGAAACTTGTATGATGTAAAAAGTGCACAGAACGCACCTTTACCATTAGTAGAGCCACATTTTTTTTGAATAATAATGTGACAGAGATATTCTATTTGCTGGTAATGTAGTGATTGAATTCATAACACATAAACAATAAACTTTGATTTTTTTAATGTCAATTTATTTCTTGATTGGTATGTGGATATAGCTAAGAATACTTATTGTTGTAATCTTCATTCTCAATCAATAACTTTTAAGCTTTTATTTTCTTGCTTTTATGCCTAAAGCGATAGAATCTTACAAAGTTACGACTCCTTTTCCAGCAGATATTTTCCGTATTAAAAAATAAACAAATGAATAACGAATAAAAATTATCTGGATTTTCAACGTGATCGGCATAATGTAGCATAAATGGACTACTTCGCCAGAATAATATTTCTAAAGTTATCTGAAACCACATGTTTATTGATGGTTGATTTAATGTAAACAATGAGAGAGATGCCTACTTACTCCGGATGGCTGAAAAATATTTTCGAGTGGTAGTCTTAAACACGTTCACGCCAGGAAAAGTGAATATACTGGTACGGGAAAAGAGAAAATACTGGTAGAAGAACTACTTCAATATTTGATAATATTCGGGAGGAGTAGATCTATTCTCAACAATAACAATTCACTGTAAGGAAATTTATCACGGCGAAGAAGCAATTCAATATAAAAATTGCATCCGTTAAAAATAATTGGTAGTTATGGATTTTTATTATTCCTGGAAAAAAACCAAAAAATGAAATCTATTGTTACCAGTTTTTACTCCGGTGCGCTACCAAGATGAGACAATCTAGCGTGACCCACCGGTGGGTCACCTCAGAGTGAACGTGTTAATGTTTGATTTTGGATTTCGTAAATTCGATTTATGGCGTTTTTGATCTTCAATACTTCAAAATGATTTAAAAGCTTGTGTGATACTATACTTCGTTACAGTTCTGCTGTGTGGACCCGCTTTAAAAAATTTGCAAAATCTGCAAATTTTACACTGTAGTCAGGTCTGAAAGCGAGACAGAAAAGAGAAAATACTGGTAGTAGAACTATTTCAATAATAGGTAAATTTCGGGAAGAGTAAATCTATTCTTAACAATAAATAATTCACTGCTATTAATTTTTTCTCGGGGATGATGATACCTAAATTTTTTCCGCTAAAAAAATTTGGTAATTATGGATATTATATTATTCCCGAAAAAAAACTAAAAATGAAATGAAATTTGTTACCAGTTTTTACTCATTTCCGTCTTGCTATATATGAACTTTCAGCCCTGACCCCACAGTTTTTTGACGTATTTTGTCGAATCCGGAGCAGTTGGCATGTCTGCAATAACAAGCTTCTAAAACCGGAAGAAATTTAGAGAACCCGGTGTATCACTTCTCTTATGTTATGTTTGCGAGTCGATGCGTGAACAGACTTAATATTCAAGGAAGTTTTATTGTGATTTGTGTTTAAATTGACGCGTAATTTTAACATTCATAACAGTTTTCTGTAAATTCTAACAGATTGTGAGCTTAAAACAAATTTAATAAAATTAATATTACAGCATAAATAAAGTGCAAGGTTAACCATGTTTTGAGTATTTTCCCTTATTTGGCTATATTTTGTGTAAAATAGTATCGCTTGTTAATTTTTGGTAGCATCATAGCAAGCTTGCGGAATTTATTTGTTGCTTGCTTCGTTGAAAGTTAAGATTAAAAGAATGTGTGTCCCGCAGTGGAGTGAACATTAATACACGGTTCCCAGAAGATCACCGAAGTCAAGCATCCCTGGCTGTGGTCAGTATGCGGGTGGGAGACCACTTGGATCAGTCTGCGAAGGGACCGAGGGTGTGCGGTATGGGTCCTCGTTAAACTGTTCTACCGTAAAGTGCTTAACTTCGCGTGCAGGTCGTTGGGCTACCGAAGCGGGGGTGCCACCCTCTCGGCAGAGGATCAAAATTGTGATGGCTTGTCTTCGGATCATCCTCAGGGATGTTTCCCAGACCGTCGCCAATAGCCCATTGTGCAGCTCTAGTGCGACGTAAATTAATTACAACAAAAAAGAACGTGTCATATTAAATACACAACAAATATAATAATATTGCATGGTGCGTTTTTTTAAGTTTAAAAGTAAAAATCAGTCGGAAGTAGTAACCCGGAAGTCTTACGACGAATTTTAACCGCCAGCGCCATCTGTGCTTAGCATTACACGGTCAACCACGATTTTGTTTATACTAGTTATGTTTTTAAAACGTGTTTTTATAATTTTAAATCAACGGTAATTGAAATAAAAAAAATAAGTTTTGAGCTGAAGAGCAAAATTAAGAAAGAAATGTGTTGAAGAGAAACACATAATAAAACGCCAATATTATTATAAAGAGAATTATATAGATACAAAATAATAATGGGATGGTACTAATTCTTTTAAGAGAACGCCAAAAATCGGCAAATTATTTTTGACGTCAATGATGCTTAATTAATTTTTTTAATAGGTGCTAATTGAAATAAATAAAAATAAGTTATGAACTAAAAAGCAAAATTAATAGAAAAAATGTACTTATTCGCTACGGGATACTATAAAAAGTAGCCATATTATTGACACCAATGATGCTTAGTTTTGGTAATAGGCACTACTTTCATAATGGCAATTAGTGTAGTGCTAATAGGTACCAAGTACACTCTTATATAACGCATTTTAAAGTGAATTTGGTATCGATTGCAGCTACACCAATACGGTAAATTTTTATAATAGATTTCTTACGACTCCTCGAAGATATAAGTGCTGGAGAAAGTAGCTTGACAAATTTTAAATATCATGAGTTGCTTTGAGCAACTCATGATGCATGTTGCTTTGAGCAACTCATGAATTATGCCAGATAATTCAGAATATAGTTAATCTTTATTTTGATGGATGATTGTTGTTGCTGTAGTTGATTTACGTCGCACTAGAGCTGCACAATGGGCTATTGGCGACGGTCTGGGAAACATCCCTGAGGATGATCCGAAGACATGCCATCACAATTTTGATCCTCTGCAGAGGGGATGGCACCCCCGCTTCGGTAGCCCAACGACCTGCACGCGAAGTCGAGCACTTTACGGCCGCACACCCTCGGTCCCTACGCAGACTGATCCAAGTGGGTCACCCACCCGCACACTGACCGCAGCTTGACTTCGGTGATCTGATGAGAACCGTTACTTAACGATCAGTCCACTGCGGGACTTTGATGGATGAACTGAGAAAAATATGTTTTTGTTTCATCTAATAACGTAAAGCAATTGAGAAAGGCAACAAATAATAAATAAATTAAAAAAAACAAACATTGCAATCATTTTAGCTTGATAATTTGTTCAGCATTTGTCAGTAAGCTATGTGCACGATTTTGTAGTGTTGTTCAGTGGTGGTTTGTTTTTCACCCCGTACAAAGAGCGGGTAATCAGTTAGTACTAAATAAAAGGAATAACTAAATACCTTCTACTAATATAATTTTTTTTAAAAATTAAATTTTATTAATTTCTATGAAAATATTTTATAATACCATCATACAATGTACAATACGTCTTGAAAGAAAGCTGACTGTCTTCAGAGGTCGGCATTGTACTGACAAATTTAGGTTCATCTTTTTTGACTTTAATATATGCAATACAAATAGTCTTTAGTGGTCGTTTCAGATTTCAATTTCGTGCCAATTTTAGTTTTTTTAAATTTCCAATGGCAGACATGAAAGACAAATTTGTAGCTGAGAACAATATAAAGAAAGAACAAAAATCGGGAACAAGAGCTACAAAAAAAAAGAGAGTCTATAGGTCTGTAATAATGCATCTCGCCCGCCAATAATGTTCCCACAAGGAAGTGCAGGGCAACGTCTCATATGGTTAGCGTCCATTTCTTCTTGTAGGTTACATAATGGACAAAAGGGGCTTGAAAAGATTTTGATTCTATACAGGTGTTTTGATAAACAGTCATGGCCAGTGGCGAGGCGAAAAAGGGCCACAGATTTTTCTCTTGGCCATGACAGAATATCTTTAATTCCTTCCAACCAGTCCTTATTTTTATTTACTTCTTGGAGTTTTGCCTCAAATGTTGTTCGAAGAGAGATTTTTATTAGCCTTTTTGCGGTGAGTTGGTCAAATGTAGCACAGTTACTTAATTTATGTTTTTTTTTGGTCGAATGTAATTAATAAAATTTTTTAATTTACAGATATTTCCGTATCGTGATCTGCTATGCCAATTATGATCACTAAGGCGTCAAATAAATTTTAAACGGGGGAAGGAAAAAAAAACCTGTAGAGGTTTGTCTAGGGATGGTTATGAGTTACACACTTTGAGTTGGTCTCTTTCTGTTATTTTTTTCTTTAGTTTCTCGCAGGCCGCTGCCCGGTTGTTACGAAGACTTGGGAATTATTCTGCCACAGATCACGATACGGAAATCTCCCTCGTTTTATTTGAGGAAAGAAAACCTTTTTACTTAGTTTGGCATCAGGTTTACACCATCGCGTCGATTGATAGGTTTAAGCAATGAATAACATAAATCTTGCCACCACTTCTTATTACTTCATGAATATGAAGTCACATTTACCCATCTGCGTGGATTCACAAGTTTACAGAAGGAATAACTTTGAAAATCTCTCTACCAATTTTTATTTTTTAAACTTAGGGTCACATTTACTTCACTTTAAAAACAAGGTAAGTTTACACAATATATAAAAGGCAGCACGATTCTCAAGTAATATTATAATTAATTTGTGTCTACTAATATAGCCGACATTCCACTTTTTATGCAAAATAATCATTTATCTTTGTAAGCTCTCCTAATTGTCAGGTTGATGAAATTTGGATTCAGAGGTCATTATTTTTTCACGCTAAATCAAATTATGTTTCTTCAAAAAATTTAAAAAGAAAAAAAGAGAGTCCCCCCTCCCTGTTAAAATAAGCATATTCCACCATGGCTATAGTTAACTGTTATACATATATAAGGGATTGCCAAGACACTTTATAGAATGAAAATCCAACCAACCACTCAAAAGTTATAAGGGTAGTAATATTTTTCTTTTGTATTGCAGGAAATTAATAATTTTTTTTTGTTGATTTATGTATCATTATCTCCTGTTTCATTTTGATTCCAAAGATGCAATGTTACTTAAAAAAATTTCTGGAAGTTATTTAAATACTGAAATACACTATATTGAAAATAAATAGTTCAACAACGAATTTTCAGCGAAATTCTTTTGCAACGCAAAACACTAGTCGTCTTTTGAATGGGGAGCCAGTAGAGGGGAAAAAAATAAAGTTTATGCATATAACTTGTAAGTTTTTTATTTCAAAAATATCTACAAGTCTCTTAATTAATGCCTTCACGGCTTTTTCAAAATTAAAACAGTTTTTTCTAACCAATTTATGTCAAGTAATTTGAAAGCAGTTGCAACCAATGCACAACATTTCAACGGTTGAAAAACTCTATTTCAAGGTTGTTTGTACCCCAGAAAAGAGAAAAAAACTAGTTATAAAACCATTTCATTTCAAGATTTCTTAAAAAGTGAGGGCTTTTACTATTTTTATTTATGTACTACTCACTACTTTAACGATATTTTCCTCGATAACAATTAGTCTAGTACATGTGTTAAACTTGTAATTAGTCTTGGTATAGACAGGGATAGTTGACTCCCTCAATATGATCTCTTTTTTTTTTACCAGTTTTTTCTCTTTTCAGGGGTACAGACAGCCCTGTCATATTTACAGCCATATCTTGCTGGAAGCTCATAATCAAACACATATTTTTATGCCACTTTTTACAGGCTGTTTTTTTATTATAACAAAAAGTTATTAAAATGAAAAAAACATAATATTTTTTTAAACATTCTATTATGTAACAAATTATTTATTAGCAAACAAATTTGGAATATGCAACAACAATTCACATAATTTGTAAACTGAATTTATTAATAAGAATTATAAAAAATAAAAAAAAATCTTGAACTACAGTTCCTCCAAGCTTGAATATTATTTTTATATTCAAAAGAAGAGTGGCTATAGCTTATCTGTAAGATACAATTCCATAACAAACTTCTTTTAATAATTTTAGAAAAATTTAATCATATTGATAATTTTTAAAATCAAATACAGAATATGTAATTATAACAATAAAATCAAATATATATAGCAAGAGAAGGGAAAAATAAGAGCTTTTTAAACTATTTGGAGGAACATTACTTTTAATTGAAGATTATAAATTTCTAGAATACATCACACATTATAATTTCAAATACAAAACTCATACTGTTTTGGATAAAGAAAAAGGAGCTACTTTTATCTTGATGCATAATGTTAAAAAAGTTTGCAAAGAACACAGAGTCACCAATACAATCTAAGATATGAGAGGAAGAAGCAATGGCAGAAAAGCATAAGTCTTGTCCTTTCCGTTAAAAATTAGACTATCAATGTGAGCAGTCCTGGGTCTAGATAGAGTGGTCTGAGCAAGTCTTGGACAGGAGCACTGCAATGACAGTCCAGGGGACTCAGTGGCATGCCAGGCATGTTCGCGCAATTCCCTCAAGTGGTGTTTATAATTAGCTAAAAGTAAGGAGTGGACTTCAGAAGTTCTTAGTTCGGTGGAAGGGCAACTTGGTTTCCGTAAATTCCAACTTCCACTGTAGTTTGTAGTAATCCACTCGTAGGGAATCCACTGTAAACATACAGTACCACCCAGGGTTAAAGCAGCCAATTTGCAAATGATATTCTGCCAATTTATCTAGGATATTAGGCCAATTCCTCAAGTACCATATGAAGCTTTTGCTATCTTTCAGGATCCAAACATCACCTGCACCAGATTCTAAAGCAAGATTTAATGCCTGGCTAATAGCAACAAGCTCAGAGTGAAAAACTGGACTGTGATTAGGGTTTCGAAAACAATATCTATGTTCTCCTGTACTTATTTCCATAAGAACTGCACAAGTTAGATCTGCTTCTTAGTGTAAAAGACGAGAGCCCGGGAGGGAATGTTATTTATGACCTCAAGGGAACGCTAGCGCAGCAGTTCTGGGTGTTCGTTTTGCTTGGAAAACTGCATATCCAAGTCTTCATCAAAAGGTACCTTGTTATATTACTAAGTAAGAGTAGTAGTAGGTGTAAACAAATTAAAAGGAATACTGGGCTCTACTTTAATATCCTCAGAGCCTATTTCCACATTAAACCGAGAGAGCTATCCTTCTTCAGCCTTTGGTAGTTCGTCCAATACGAAAAGAAGATCTGTTATAGGATACAAAACTTTTAAGTGTTGCAATGTATTTTGCACACTTTACTCTTCTCAAGGACACGGGTTTGAGATCAGCCTTATAGAGAACAATATTGCTGAGGCAATAATGCTTGAGACCAGTGATAATCCTGGCTGCACTAAGCTGTACTCTAATTTTTTCAGGTTAGAAGCTGCAACAGCCTGGTAGAACTGGTAGGCATATTCGAGAATAGGTCCCATGAGAGCAGCACAGGTAATTTTGAGAGTCTTTGCATCTGCTCCCTAACCCCTGCCGGAAATATATTTAAGGAGCTGAAGTCTCTTTCTGCCTTTTGCATATAGTCTATTAATGTGCTTATTGCAGTTAATTTCAGTATTCAAAGTGAACCCCAGATAATTAGTGGCTTTGGTTTAACAATTGTTAAAAAACAATTGTTCTTTTAGATCCCAGGTTGATAGCTGAACAAGAGTCCATAGTTAGGAAAAGGCAGCTTAGAGATTTGGCTGCATTAAAGTTTAATTTATGCTCCTCTGCAAAACATTGTATTTTACATAAAATAATAGCTACCTAAATTTGAAGAATAAGAATCACAAGAAAAACTGAAAGTTCTCTCCCTCAATTTAGGAAAAATTAAAGTTTGCATATAATTTTTACATAAGGATTTACAAGAGCGATATAAACATCAAGAAGAGTAAAGAGATGGATCATAAGAAAAAGGTAAAATACTGCTTCCTACATAGTTACTGGTGCCGGCCAGTAGCCTAATTATGAGTTCAAACCTAGCTCAGGACATAGATATTTCTCTCTGTGTGTTGCCTCTGTTGTGTGATTTGTTCAATGCAGTCTACCCTACAGTTATCTGTGGTAGTATGGTGTGGGTAACATTGCTCGCCTTTGTGACTTAGGTTGACAGGTATTCACCAGGTAACATTAAATGAGCAAAATTTCCGGTATCTTCCAAGGCCAAAACCGAGAAGTTCAATGCATACTGTTAGAAAAAAAACACAGTTTTAAGTTTATTTCTCAGAATTAAGTTGGTAATACATTCAAAAACAAATAAATATAAAAGAAAACTTTTTTTTATATTTCTCTTAAAAATAATTTTTACTATAATTTTCTTTTAAAATGTTTAAAACTTTGGCTAACCTTAAACAACTAAAGTTTATGCAACAATCCAAAATTCATTCCAATTTCTTTTAAGAATAAAGTCACAGTTTCTTGTATTAAATGAGTGTTACGTTCCTAGGATATACAGCATCAAATGTGCCAATCCACTGATGCCACTTACCAAATTATGATTTGTTCATACTGAGAGTAATCTTAATGTACCTAAGTGGCATGTGGCTAGACGGCCGAGCTTTTGGCTACAAAGCCAATATCTAATTTTATTTATTTTTGGTATTTAGATTCCATAACTTAATATTTATAGTATCTCATTTTTATTGACATCGATGAAATATAAACTACTACGTTATTTAAAACTGTGGTCACTGAGATAAGTTCTCCGGAGTAGCTTGGTTCACGTGCATGCCATTTTTTAATATCATTGCCTGTTTCACCTGCTTATTCCAGGACTGGCGAAAATTGCGATTTAAAAAAAAAAAAATTTAAAAAGAATCTAATTTGATTTTAAAACAAATTATGCTTAATACAAAGCTACCAATATGGATAGGAACAAATCCATTAGATTTTACGAAATAACATAAATTTCATGATAATTGTAGCAGAATGTACTAAATATTTTACACAAAGGGAATATTATATTTTTCTAGTCATCAAAATAGAAAATCTGCCATATTTTTCAGTTAAGATTGGCATTAAACATACTCAAAATTTTATGTGTTATGTTTACTCATAATTTTGAATATTCATAGGCATTTAATTCAAAGATTTTTTTAATTTGTTTAAAAACAAAATTCTGAATAGGCTGAACATTTTAGAAGAAAAAAAATTTCGTCCTGATTTCTAAAAATGAGGTTCGCTTCATTATGCATTAGTAATACTTATTTAAATATTCAAACAAGCAATAATCTGTACAAAAATACTATTTCAATCAGGATTTTTTTTTAGAAAACTTACTAAATTTTACAGAATTTTCTAAAGTGTTCAAAAACTAGGAAAATTTTAATTAAACCAGTAGATCAGGAGAAAAAGGCAAACTCCAGTAGTCTACTGGAATATTCAGTAGAGTTGGCAGCTATGTTAATATTATTCAAAAGTGATAATATAGATAAAATAGTTAACATTCCTAATCAAAATATTTAAATTTATAAATTTATCACTATAAACTAATCACTGAATAAATAAAATCATGGTTATTTTTGTATAAGAAAAACATCCTAATATTTGAAAGACAGGAAAGCAATTTGTCAGTTAGATATCCAATGAAGAGTATATAAGTTTAGATGAGAATACATGAATGAACTGAACATTATACATCATAAATAACAGCTACGTGAATGATACTTAATGAGTAATGGTTTCTCTTGGTGGAACAAGTTTTTATTCATTACTGATATTTAATAAATTTTAAAAGCACTGTTTCTGGATATACATAAAACTAAATGAGTAGATCTGAAATAAGCTTATTATTAGCTAATTATTTTACATACAGATTATGGAAATGTATAATTTTGAAGTTACATGACCATCACATTGTTAGTCTCATTTTTTAAAATTTTTTAGTCTATAGTAAAATAAAATAATGTACCACCCACTTTCATTATTTCTTTGGATACAGCTTTCATCATTAATGGACTTAGACTTAAGAAAAACTCACAACCTAAAGGATATAGTTATAAATAACAATTTATAAAAATATTTTCACTATAATGATTTATTTTAAAAATATCAATTAGTTTAAATCAATGATTTTTTTCAATCATAATCACAGTTGATTTAAATTAATAAAATTTTAAAAAAAAGTGATTTAAACCAGGGCAACCTGACTTGTTCTTTTAAAAAACTGGAATGTAATTTTATTAGTGTGCTGCTAACTAAGTACAGTGTGTTGGTAACTAAAAAAACAGTATGCTGTGATAATGAATAAGTAAAGGAAAATTGAAGCATTCATTGATTTTGCTATTAAGTTATTTAGTGGTATATATAGAGTAAAATTAATGGTTGCCGAGGGCCACAGTGCAACTAAATATAACAGAGGGAGATTAAAAAATTGCCAGCCAATAGGCACTTTTTTTTGTTGTCAAAAATGCACCTCATATGCATTCGTTTATTTAATGTTTCTGCATTTTAAAATTTCATAATATTCTGAAAATTACTTTATCTCCCTCATGTTTCTTAAAATTTTTCTTCATTTTAGAAATTAACTTTGTAATGTTTTTCATAATTTGTGAAATGCTTCAAAGGAAATGCCAAACATTACATCATCAGTTTTTTTAATCGTTTCAAATTCTCAATTTTTAAAACACTGGTCACTTGATCTTTAAAGTAGTCATTGATAAAAAAAAAAGCAAAATTTCCAAATTTTGTCCCATAACGGTATGTTCTTCAGTTTTATGTTCCATGTCTATTTTCATGAGTCTACAAGAACTGCAACTGATTCATGGGAGGGGTATGCAGCTTCTGTTGTCCAAAGACCGGAGCACCGTGAGGTNACTAGTGCCGTTTAGAAATTAACTTTGTAATGTTTTTCATAATTTGTGAAATGCTTCAAAGGAAATGCCAAACATTACATCATCAGTTATTTTAATCGTTTGAAATTCTCAATTTTTAAAACATTGGTCACTTGCTTTTTATAGTAGTCATTGATAAAAGAAAAGAGCAAAATTTCCAAATTTTGTCCTATAACGATATGTTCTTCAGTTTTATGTTCCATGTCTATTTTCATGAGTCTACAAGAACTGCTATTATCTGCTATTAATTTACAACCTGGATTCTCCCTCATTTTCAGAAGCAAAATTTTTATATGTTTCTAGGTAAATTTCAAGAAAACACCAGACAACATTTTTATAATTTTTTAACAGGAAAACCAAATTTTACAAAAAAAAAATTAAATACAGCAAAACTGAGTTTTTAAATAATAATAAATTTTATAAAATACAAGACATTAATAGACTACTACTGTGTATTACCATATACATTTTGAGATATTTTGATCATGCAGTGGAAAACCTGACTTATAATTAGAGTTTAAGTCTTAGTGTTTCTTTCTTTTTGGTTTTTTTTAATAGTAAATAAATAAAATTAAAGCTATATAGAAAAATTAAAATGTAATGTATAATTCTTTCCATATAGTTTGTACCTACATTTTTTATTTTTATTTAAGGAAACATCTAATATTTTTTAAATGCATACATTGCATTAAAAGTTTTATGAACCATTATTGTTAAGAGAATCGACTAAAAAATCTCATTGACTTCTTAAGGACAATGTTAATTCAAAGATTGGGCCATTACAGGTTTATTCTAGCATTTTCCCAGGTTGAACAAATAAATAAAAAAAATGCAACACTATTACATATTTTCTCCAGTTGTAATAAACAAATTACAAATAACTTAAGTTTTTTTTACAGTTTTCATTTAATGTAAAATTTTATATTCAGGTTTAACAGCTCTAATGAGTACAAATTACTTAAGAATAAAATAATATATATTTCATAAAATGGCTCTTCTTAGTACAAATATTGATATTAAGCAAAAATAAAAATTAAACTTGGGATTATATTAATTATAATATATAGTTGTAAAAAATTGTTACTGAAATTTAAATGGTTTAATAGTCAATAGCAAAGATAAAAGTAAACCTCAATTTATGAATAGGATTATTTATAATAAATTTAGACTTACTTCATAGTACTTCCCCAAATAGAACTGATGAATCAATACGATTCATATCATTATACTTTCTTGTTCACACTCTTTGGTATAGGATCTTGGTGTTTCGCCCGAACAGATTCAACAGATGATAGAAAATAGTGATTGAAAATTTAAGGAATGGACTCTGAACAGTTGTAACAGCTGCAGTAATATGTTTTTCTGTAAAAAAAAATTCAAGCATTTTAAGAAGTAGTATAACTCAACAAAAGTATGAGAAAATGTTATCATTAAATAAAAATTAAGAATGAAAATAACAAATTTAAATCTTGCTTGTAAATATAGATTTTCATACATAAGGATCGGTGCAAAAAATATAATTAAATTGGATGTAACTTCATACCATAATACTGTGATAGTGAATCTATAACACATATCAGGGGTGGCATACAAACTCATTTTTTCTTCATTTACTTTGGTTGCAAGTATAAAACACTATGAATTTCTTAATGTCACATTTCATAATGACACATTTGTTTAATGTCATATTTGCAAGTATAAAACACTCTGAATTTCTTAATTCAACAGAGTTCATCAGTTATGACTTATTCTTATACTAAATGAAATATATTTCAAAACACTTGCTAGAGCTAAACTAAACATTTTTGTTTAAAATTATAACAAGACTAATTCTTTCAGGGAAAAATATCGGATTTTTAGGTTGTTTAATTCATATTAAATTCACTTTCCCTGACCTTTGGGTTATTTGGTAATTAATTGCAGATTGATAAATTTCAACCTTTTCTGTTCTCTCCGATATTTAGACCATAAGGCCACCTTGATTATATAATTTAATGACAGAGAACAAAAACTGCTAATAAAGTAGCAAAGGCAAATTGCTATCAGCACTCAAAAACTCCATGTATCTTTTTGTAATCCCCAAGAAATAATACTTAATATTTAAATAGTTAAACTGATTCACAAGAGAAGGCTTTTGGCACACCCTGAGCTCTCGTGCCAAATTAGATGATTTTATTTGTATTTTTCTACACTGTTGAATAAGTTAATTCAGGAGCTTTCTTCTCCCCTCTTCCAATTTAAAGTTATACAGAGTTGCCACTCAAACCTGGAAAAAAAATTCACTGTACATATTATACACAATATATTAAGAGGAAACCACAATTACTGTGCTCTTGTGTGAGCTATATTGGGCTAACTATATTTATTGGTTTTAATTGCTCAAAAAACAGCTGAATTATCATGGTTAAATATCCCATAGATTATGCTTTGAGTGGTCAATATTGTTTAAAAGACAAAAAATAAGAAACAAAATTCCCTGTATTTTCCCAGTTTGTAAAGAAAAAAAAAATCCAAATTCCCTGTTACCCTGTGGCGTGGCAACCCAGTTATAGCTGTCCTTGTTTACAATTTTTGTAAAGATTAGACTGTCCAATAGATTGCATGTCTAGTATAGAATAGAAATAGAGCTTCAAATCCCAACTCATGCATTCTCATGAGCCATTTGATACACATACTTAGAATAATGCAGAGTTCTTGCACCTATGATGATTGCACAAAAACACGACAAAATGAACCGCCATATTGAAACATCAGCAAAAAATACTTTTTTTAAAAAAAAATCTAATTTTCACTACAAAAACAAAGCTGAGAAATCGAATGTATATAAAAAATGTTATATCTGTATGTGTAAACGGGCCCAATAGGGACTTGTACAATTTCAAAACAGCATTTGAAATGTGGGCCTCAAAAAAAGGTGAAGAATACTAGAAAAATAAAATGCTTTTTAATGTTACTTATTACATATATTTGCAATTTTTAATTTTCTCAGAATTTATTTTGTAGCTTGTATAACTGAGGGCTTAATTAAGATCAGTAATTTGGGGTGGAGGGAGATAATCAATGTTGCTTTTTTTTAATTCTTTTTTATTTGTTTAATGTTTTTTTCTGGCAGATTAGCCAGCTGAAAACCAATGAGAACACAGGTCTAATGAAAACTGGTCTAAGTGAGAATGGGCAATTGTTTGCAAGGTTTTGAAGTCTGTTTTTAAGCTATGACAGCCAAATTTGAAATCTTACACACATGAGAGTGTACAATCAAACGCTTAGAATGAAAGAGATAATTCTCCTTCAAAACCAGAGTCAGGTGAAATTATCCAAAACAAAAGCTACAATTAACAAAATTGGACTTCACATAAGAATCCTTAATGATTTCTAATTTACACTGAAGGAAAGAATATTTGATCTTTGTTCATGCCTAAACTCTGTGCACCTCTTCAGATATTATTCAACATACAACACTCATGGTACTTTATAAATATCTGTAAAATTACTGATGGTAAAAACAACACTTTGTAAGCACAAAACAGTTTTACCAAAGCCTAACACAAATATCTTTCCTGACAGAAAATAACGAAAACAATAAGTTTACTTTATAAGTTTCTTACCTAAATTTTTTAATTTGAATAAGTAAATAAAACAGCTGAATTTACTAGTGCCGACGAAACAGGTAAGTACCATTTTATCTTGCTCCCTCTAACTCAGTCTTACAAGTATTATGTTTATGTAGGTTCATCAACATTTTAACGAAATATTTTATAAAAAATATCTGTGTAAAACTTCGAATCTCATCAACAACTGTTTAATTCAAAAGTTTCAACTTTAATCCTTTCTGGAACAGAACATTTCGATTTAAAATGTTTGTCAGTCAGGACCTTTCTTAGCAAGTGTGACATCAGACAGTACTTTCTCAGTGATGCGACACTTCAGTTTACGTTGTCTATACAGTGTATCTGCTAAATCCAGAATTTTTAAAGTCATGACTTACACAAGTCATTATTAGTCAATAGAAAACCTAACTTTCTACTAAACGAGTGCAACTTTCTTTCTTAAAAACAATATTGTGTTATCTGAGCAATACTTTGCACTTTTTTAATAAGCCAATGTAAACAAAAGCAGTATAAGAGAACTGAACTACTAAACAAACTGGAAAAAAAAATATCCAGCAATTAACAGTAACAAACATACAAAGTAGAACATGGATTTATTACATTTAATACATGCATAAAAAAACATGCAAAAATCTTATTGTTTTAAATATTTCACATTCACATACTAAAAATAATAAATTGTATGTAATAAATCCGGATGCGTAATTTTTAAATCACATGAATACGAAATACAATGTATTTGAATAATGATTTTTTAATTCCAGCAAATACAAATCACAATGTTTAACACTTAAATCAGGCGAATATAAATCACGTTGTATGATTTTTATATATTGTGATTAAAAACATCGATATTGATGTTTAAATTGTACAAATTCAGATCACTTTCTGTGATTTTTTAAATTGCACAAATACGGATTTGTAATTTTTAAATCACATGAATACAAACCATGATGCATGGTTTTTTAAACCGCACGAATGCGGATCATAATATTCTGCAGGAAAAAAATAGGAAATTAACTTTAACTCGAATAAAACTATTACTAACGAAACTTGGACCACCTGAAATTTCGAATCAACTAAAATAGCTTTAACATTCCGAGGATGATTACAACACTCCGATTTAATAAGTAATACGAGGAGTAAGAAGGAAATGTTTTAGCATATGAACTACATTATCTTTAAAAAATTGGCGATTTACAATTAAAATTTAAATTACTTTTTATTATTACTCACCCTATGGATAGAGGTGACTGTTCTTATTTTGCCCTATATGTGCACTTATTTCATTTTATAACCGTCGTTGAACAACCGACCCAATTTTATGGGTTTATGACTACTAATGTTCAACTCCACAGCTTGGTAACTTTGAACTCAATCCATAAAACAAGGGAACTCCTGGGTCGAGTATTGGGAGAAATTTACCTTCGTGGAGGACTTTTTGATAGAGCATTTGCGTTACATGGACAGGAAGACAGCGAGAACCTCCCACGGTTAGCCTGACAGTAAGGGGACTCTAAACCTATGATCCATCTACCACTGAGGATATTTCACGGCAGCACTGTGGTCGGCGCAAGCCGGATGCCGAATTCATTTAGACTGGGATTCGAACTCGGCTCTATCCCCTGAGCCATCGCAGCTCATATGTGTACTTATTGTAATGTGCTTTCATAATTCTTATTGGATAAACAAATTGAGAGTGATTTCTTCTTTAGAGTTCCAATTAGAATTCAGCACAATTCTCTATCAGCACAAACCTATTAGCACATTCCTATTAGTTGTTTTCAGCACAAACCTATTAGTTGTTTTTATCGATTGTAACATTCTCTTGCAATCAATTTTGAACTTTTTAAAAACTAAATGCCAAGCTTTTGATTTTTCCTTGCACTGCAAATTATTTATACGTAATAACGATGAAAATGATTAAACTGGTAATGGTATGATAAATTTTTGTACAGGTTTCTAGTAATTTTTCACAGAATAATTGTTAAAGATTGCAAACAAAAATTGTCTTACGACTATGGTTAAATTTTTTTTTTTTTTTTTTTTGGTTTTTAGAAAAACCAAATATGATGTTAGTGAACAGCTTTAGACATAAAGCTGCAATGTTGTCAAAATGGTATTTCTTAAACTTCAATAAACTTAGTTTTTTTCAATTAATCAAAAGTGAGAAATAACTTAGTGAACAATTTCTTAAAGCTATGAAAACCGAATGCCTTATGAAAAACAAGCGGAAAAAATTGTTACAAGGTAGTTTAACACATTAACTGAGTAATATGGTAATAATAGTACTGACTTGATAAAAAAAAATTAGATAAAAAAAAAATACATGCAATGAGGATTAAAGAATAAAAATAAATTGTATACAACAAAAAAGAATTAAAAATATTAAAGCATATTTCATGTATTGTGCTACATTTGTTTAATATTTGATATTAAAATCAGCATGATTTAAATCACCTGATATTTCTTTACATAAATTTTTAAAAAGAATTATTATAAGTAAAGAATTTTTCACCAATTGAGTGATTTCAATTTCCTATTACAATGCATTTTATGCAGGGACCAAAATTATTCGCAAAGAAATTCCCCGTAAAGCACATTAGGGCAACACACGGAAAAATGTCTTCCTCATAAGGCGTCTTATTCAGTCGATACAGACTGTGACAGTGGATATTAATCATTCAAGTTCATTCCACTATTAGAATAACATTCGAGTGAATATTTACCAATATTTTATTCGCTATTGGAATAATTTTTATGAAATCAATTGATAGAATAATTATAAAATTTTTTGAATAGAATAATTTTTTGTTCTTATAGCATATTTTTCTTCTTCTCTTTATTACCACTATACATTTAAACCATTTCAACGAGAAAAATAACATACTAAATATAAGAAATAAAAACTAAAATTCCTGTTTATTAAAGGTTGAATTTAAATAATTAATGAAGATTAATTTCAATAATACTTTCATGAATAGAAGGTGGAAATCAAAAGGGATCCTGTAGTTTATTTACCCAGAACAAATTTTTTTTTCCAGGAATTTCCCCCAAATCAGCATTTTTTCCTTTCCTTTTTTTTATATACATATAATTACAATAACTTTTTCAAAATCTTTATTAAAAAGTATTGTTTGTATATTGTTAAAATTGTTCGAAAAACTTTTTTAACAAAGAAAAAAAAATCATTTGATTTTATAAAATTGTTGAATAAACTAAAACAACTATTAAAAAGAATAGGATTCAAAATATATTGAAATAATAGTAATTTATAAAACTAAAAACATTCCCTTCATCAGTTTAGAGAATTCAAACTAATTAATAAACAAATTGGCATAACATTATTTGCGTAATAATTAACATAACATAAAACATTCTTTTTCTTTCTAAACAGTAAGTTAACAATGTATGCCACAAGTAAATAAAAGATATATTAAAATGAACTTTAAAAATGTATATTTTAATATTTAATTATGATAATCTATGTCTTATTTGTCTAAATACTACATTTTTAATTTAACAATATTCAGGAAGTTTTAGTCTGTCTATGGAAAGAATTCCTCATTCATCTAGAACAGTGGCGGTGACTATGGTTATGAGGTTTAACTATTTCAAGTAGAAATGTTGGGTCAATATTGAAAATAGGTTTTAGCTAGGGTCAATGATTGAAAGAGAATCAGAAGAGAGAAAGAGAGAAGCTTCCCACTTTGAAATGTGCTATTTCATGTTCCCATAGCAGCAAACAGCCTTAGACTTTGTGGCGAGAGGAGTTCTTTCTATAGACAAGTTAGTTAATGAAGAAAATACAGAAACAATCTCAATTTGCTTAAAATAAATGTTTAGCATCCACAAATGACAAGCTTCCTTTCTCCTTGTGCATTTTTGTATAGAGAAAAATTTTGTATCAACTTCTTTTAAATTAGACCAAAAATTTTCTCAAGGTTGCCTGAATTTGCCCAGAAACTCATCATCTGTGATTGGATCATATTCTGCATCCTTATATTAATAATCTTAAAACACTCAAGGAAAACATATGACCCTTTCCAAGGATAATTGATTTTAAAATTAATCAAGAGCCATTGAAAATTGCAATAATCGAGAGGACATCTAAATTATTTTCGCTTCATAATTGAATGATTTTGTCTTAAAAAAAAACCGGGAAATCGTAATACATGATAACAATATCAAAGCATAATGGCCTGATGTCAAGAAATACTTAGGGTAAAGCCACAAACACAGACTGATAGTGTCTTAAAATATTTCTTGGTTTTCAAAAACAAAATACGCAAGAATTTTAAATCAACAGAAGGAAATCCCCCCCCCCTAATAAATCGAGGCATCAGCACTAAGAAATTTTGAAATTGTACAACAAATTGGTTAGAATAAACACTTCAACTACTCTGGAATAATTTGTGGATAGCCCCCAAGTTTAACATATAAATTTTTACAATACAACTTTGATGCAACTTTCGTTTTTTAGTATGTATCGTTTTGTTTTAATAGTCCATTCACAAATGTTATTCTTATAATTTTAAAATAACTGTTTTTCAAAACAGCAGATTCTGGACTTCAGAAATTCTACCAACATTTTAAATAAATTGAAGTTACATTCTTTAGGAAGAAAACTGACCAGAAGAAAAACTGACTGATGCTGATGTTAAAGGTAAAAATAAGGATTTGTTGCAATTCAGGTTAACTGCCGCAAAGTATATGTTTCATGTTTATGCATTAGTTGATGAATGCGTCAAAACTGGTGCTGTAATGTCCACAAATGATTGCAGAAGCTAAAAAGGTGCAATGTGATACCAATGAAGATGATGAACCACAACAAATGCCTATCCTTGCAAAAGGTCTGGTAGCCTTTGAAAAAACTTTTTGCAATTACACTAACATACAGAAAATGAACAGCAATCTCTTGCAAACTTAGAAAATGTATTGTTTTCAGAGAGGGGAAAGGAAAAAGGGCTTAAAACTGAAATATTTTCAATAAATAAATACATTATTTCATCTATCTTTACAATCATACATAATTTTTGCAGTAAGAACTTACTTTTTCAAATTCAAATTTTTTTAAACTTATTGTAAATTTATTCATTTTCAGGTTTAGTACATATTTTTTTTATACATTTTCAAGTCATTACTTGATATTTTTCGTTGACCTGCGTTCATGGTTTTCCTATGATTCACAATGAATGGTCCTATGAGAAATAATCAATCAAGGTTTCACTGAATTAGCATTGTTAAATAAGCCACATGATGGACGTCAGGTGAAAAATCGGAATAATGGCACTACTGTATCGATAACTTACACTTAAGAGGTGAGATGTTATCAGTTAATATAACAATAGATAATAAAATATAAAAATGTACGCAGATTGTTTATGTAGTCTAAAAATTACTAGGATATAAGGAATTTTCTTTTAAATAACTAATTTTCCAATCATTCAGATAAAAAAAAGAACATTTTATGCCTATTTATGAAATTGGTGATGGTTCAAAGGTAAAAATTGAGAAAACTTAGTTACTTGTCCGAGGAACCAGCAAAGGTCCTAAGGACTAATAGACACTAGTCCGTACCTACTTTCACAGACCAGTCTCTTATTAGATTTTTTTAAAGTTAATTTAAATTAAGAACTGTAATACCACAGAATGTATAATGCTCACAATTATGATGAAATATGATATATTACAAAAACATGAAGCTGAAAAGAAAAAAGACCCTACCAAACCAGCCATAGGAAATTAGTGTTGGTTCAAGAGAGTCCGCCACCCCCTCACATGAAGATCTCGAGTCAAATTTTAGTGATCTTGAACCAACAAATCACCCTTAATTTCAAGCATTGCTGTCAGATTTAAAAAAAAAAATATCCAATAGGTGCAATAATTGTTTAAAAAATACTTATTTTTTAAAGAATACATAGTACTCTTGTTAGTGATAAAAATACTGAGTGTTATTTGAGTGAACTTATTAGTTAAAAAAATCTTTTTTTTTCATGAACTAAACCAAAACATTTCTGAACGAAATTTACAATTGTGAACACAACTCAGAATCAAAATATAGCTGTTTTGGGTGACAGCTATAATTTGTTTGGTGATTATCTCATAAAAAATACCTGTATTCCATTAAAGTTTTAATATAAATAAGTTTTAAAATCAACATAGCCATGTTTGAATTAAGATACAATTTTCTAGATTTTCTTTTTTTAGATTTCTCTTTTTGGGAGAGAAAAATAACGAACTACATCTCTTACTTAAGTGTTTTTTTTTCCTTTTTAAATATTATGAGCAAGTATTAACAAGAAAATCCTCAAGATCATTAAGAATAATTTATAGACATCACTCAGTTCAGATTTGCTTAGAATTTCATGTATTCTGAAAACTTAACTCATATTCTGAGAATTTGTATAAATAAATAAATCGAGCATTACAAGCCTGTTAACCCTTGTGGCGCAATTTTTTCAAGTTATCTGTGCTAAACCTCTCTAGCACTAATATCTTTCTGCAAGATACTTTTAATAATAACAAACATATATATTACTAATTTAAAATAATAAAAGTGCTGTGTTTACAAAAAAAAAATATATTAAAACTTTTTTTTAATTGAACATGTAAAAAATTTTTATTTTAATATTATGGCTGATATTCTCGCATTTTGTTGGAGACCGGGAACACACGAATAATTTTCTTTTCCGCATTTTGTAAATAATCATTGCAATAATAAAAAAATCAAACTCCTCAAATGCGTGTTTCGCTTCGAGATTAGGTTGTTGTAATAAATATCGTATAAAAAATATCAGATTTAAAATCTATGGAGTAATCAATAGCAATAACTACAAAAAATTCTATAGAATTATTGCCTTAAAGTAAACACTCAAATGCACGATTCGAAATTTCCATATTGTTCGAAATGTATAGGGATATTTAAAATCCTTGTGAAAATTAATATCAATATTTGCCGAAAATACAATCGAAACATTACATTAATCGACGATTATCTACAACACTTATTGGTGTAAATTGAGTGCGTTAAAAAGTGATTATCTAAATGCATGATTCAAATATTACAAATAAATTTCTGTAGAAAAGAAAAGAATTTTTTTTTAAAAAACTTCTCATAAGAAAATGTTTTTTGCAAGAACTCTGTAACTATCTGCCACGGGGTTGTTAACTTAAACAGAAAATAAATAAAAATAACTAGTTAATCTTATTGATTCTATAAATAAGATATAAACACGATTATGGCATTAATATAGGAAAACTTATAAATCACATAGCTGCCTTTTTATTACAGGAAATTAAACTGTAACAATTTTTGAATCCAGATTCAAATTTAGTGATAATATGAGCAAGCCGTTTCTTTTAGATAAAAATATAGTTCTTTCGAGAAGTGAGGAAAAGGTAGATTGATCCTGAATTTGCTTTATATAGAGTTTTACAAAGGATTCCAGTTACTCCAATTAAAACAAGACTTTTTATTGGACAGTTCAGAAAAAGTTTGTGGGCCCTCTCTTTATGTTTTACAATAAAATTTGCAGAAATTTGAAATAACGATAGTTCAAACTACTGAAAAATCGGATATTTCAAATTCTAATTAAAATATAGGAAAAATACTAAGATTGTGAACGAAACATATCAGAGTTTCATACACATACATACTGGAGTAAATAATTTGTGTATTAAAATCTAAGTAACTCTTGATTGCGTAACATTCTATCCCATCTAACGAACAACATATGAAGGGTGTGTTTTCTTAACAGTGTCTATTCTAGCCTTCATTATCTAGTTTAAGGAAAACAAACAAGTTCAACAGATTCTGCTAATTTAACCTTTAAGGCTTCACCAAGACTCAATACATGTGGCATTAGGAGCACCCTCCAATAAATTGTTTGCAGGTGCTTGTTATGTGAAAATATTCTAAAACGAACTAAAGTTACATTCATTGAAAAAAAGTCTAATTTGCTCTGCTATTTAGCCTAACGACGCAGCAAGATAGTTACGCTGCTCAAAGTCTAACTAATACAGCAATCTTAAAAGAGATGTTTCTAATGTGCATATTCAATCAGATAATGACTCTGACATTCCTGAAATGGATTTTAAAACTGTTACTGTTTTTTTCTCTCTTTTTTTCCAAATCACATTTGAGCTTTCAAGAACTTTTGAACCAAGTCAAGATCTAAGGAAGAAATATGGCCTCTTGAATTCTATAGAGTTACCCTTATTATTTTCTTACAACTCTAAAGAAGGAAAACAAAAGAAACGTGCCCCAGGAAAAAATTCATAATAGTCACTGACGAGCCTACAAGATTGAAAATGAAAAGAGAGTTTGCACTTCAAAGAGAAGCTTGAAAAAATCTCAGAAAAAGTCACCAGTGGTGGACAATCCTGACGCAGTTCTCCCTTCCAACTACAGCCATGGGAACGATTAGCTCAGAAGCGTTTAAGCCCATGGATCTTCCCATCAACTAATTTGTCTTCACGAAGACTTTTCTGAGGGTTGCCCATAGATTATCCCACCAATAAACTGGAGAGTGACCTGACTAATGTGAATTTCCATCTCTTCAGAGTAACACAGATGTTGTTGTCTTATGCCACTTGTCAATACTGGTAAGCCTAATTTAAGGCAAGGGGGTGCACTTCTTGTTTTCCAGTTGCGCCATCTATAGCCAAGAATTTGACTTTTACCACAAACCATCCATCCATCTGCAGATTGTAATTTTAACCGAAACCAGAGCACGATCAACCTCCGATTCAGAACTTCCAGAGGTATTGATCGGTTATGGGAACTTGGGCGACTCTGACAGACTTTGCATGCACCAGTCACCATTTTGTACACAGTGAATCGACCGACAGGGAAAGATTACACCATAGTGACTACCATGAATAAAAGCCCCTGCCACTCTTCATAGCATTATTCAATTTCAATGAACAGCATATAGAGATTTATGGACAATCTGAACTTGCTGGTTATCCCATCCAAGTTGAAAGGCTTTGTGGTGGTAGGTGCCAGCTTAAGTGTTTTAAATGTCACAATTTCGGACATGTACAAAGACACTGCAGCTTTCCCCTAAGTTGCTTAAAATGTTCGACCTCTCATTTCACATACAGAAAGATCGCCAGTCAAGTGTGTGAAATTACAGCTTCAACCATATTACCTTTCTGACGGCTCAGCCAGGACAAAATTATTTGAATTCCACAAGAAGTATTTGCAAATTCTTTAAGTAATATATCCTTCCCAGCAATTACAGTTTCCTTTGAAAACTAAATATCACTTATAATATTTTACAACACACATTAAATTATCAATTTCTATGAAATATGTAAAAACTTCACAAATGTTTCACTGCATTTTCCTATTTTCAATTCAAGACTAAATAATTAATATAAATTCGCCTTAACATAACTTTGTAATTTAGGTTCATTTTCTTAAACCCTAAAGAAATTGTACTTTCATTTTTTAAAAAAAGGGTGGCCAACACAAGTCATAAGTAGCAAACAGAGGCTATTTTATGGCATACTCACCAATATTAAATTGAGAAAAAAATATATAATTTCGTTTTGTGGAATAAAATATGTGTATCTATATATCTATTCAATCTTTAATTATGTTAACTTGGAAAGTCAAACTATCAAAAATTAATAAGTTTAGAAGTGTGCTTGTTCATGCACTGCTCGATATGTATTTCTAAGGTACAGTTGATCTCTTTCTATGTAATTCAAATGATATTTATTCCGAAGGTTACATTTATTTGGGTATAATTGTGAAATAGAAGTATAGCTTAATCTTCATTTACCAAACAGCATAAAAAATACCTTAATTTTCAAACAAATATTAATCTTTGTACTGGTATAATTGCTACATTTTTATTATAAAAGGACAATTTATATTTATTTTTACTATTATTAGATAATAACTTTTTCATAACCTTATGATTTTAGATACAATTTAACTTCAAGATTGCTCAAAAACTGCATTGTTAATTAATTTCCTGTTTCTACTGATTAGCTTACCATTTAACAACTAAACTTTTTAATAACAAATACACATATTTGCTTCTCAAACAATTTCCAGTTTGCTACTCTTGATTAACATCTTAATAATCCTGGAGGGAAAAAACTAAATGAGGGTTTTACAACTGTAAAAAACTTCCATGCCTTACATATGCAAAACAAGAGTCAAAATCAAGCTTAGTTTTTTTTAACAGTAAATTTTACACACTGCAGTATATCATGTATTTTATTTTCTATCCTAAATTAAATTGGGAAGTTGCGCTGTTTGGTTTTAATTTTCCTTATTATAATGATAACTACCTAATTTTAGCTATAAAAAAATACCAAGACTTTAAATTTTTTGTTTAACAATAAGCAAAACACAGAATAAAGCCCAATTAAGATTAACTCTGAAATTTATAATACTTTCAATCTGATTGAAATACCCATTTTTTAGTGTACACTTCCTTCTTTTGTTTTTGTCTTTACATGAATGTACAAAAAGCTCCAAAAGATTTTTGAAGAGAGAATAAAAAAAGTACAAATATACTGTTAAAGAAAACTTGACTGTTAAGAGTAAAATCATATCATCCACACTTTAACAAGCTAAAGCCAGCTGGCAATTGCACAAAAATAAAGAGATTTTTATACATTCATGCAAAGCATTATCATGTAACCATCATTTGTTCTTCATCAGCAATCAAATCAAACACACATCGTTCAGCAAAGAAATTTTATTGAAACAGACAATCTTGCGTAATTTACAAACCATTGACTCAAGACAACGCACAGCAAATAAACATTTACCAATCATATCCAGTACATACTTTACTGGCATAGATAATGCCATCTATTCATCAAATTAGTATTATCAAACAACAATACTTGCATACAAGAGAATTCAATACTCACACTCATGTTTAAACACTTTAAGATATAATAGATATAACATGTATATATAAAGAGAGTAGTATAACAGTGAAGTACAAGAGTTTCGACATTTATTAGAGAAATAAAAGAACTGTCACGCTTATTGAACACTTTACTAGCGAAAAATAAAGTATCTCTAAAAATTTAACAATGGTATTGAGAAACTTTTAATACCATTTTTCAACATTTTTTTCATTAGAATGATTTTTGTCATCTTTAAGTAGTAGTCAATTATAATTATATGCAGTGACAGTTCGTTTATTCCTGCTTGAAGCATTAAATCGAATGCTACAAGATAGTGAAAGGAAAAATGAAGCGTTTAAAAAGAAAAGACACAAGAAGCATATATACCCATCATATAAATCTAGAATATAATTATTCTATACCCAGTTTTGTAATATCCCTAGAAAATGTATAGAATTTTATAAAACTTAGTTTTCAAATGCAGTCAGATTTCGTTATAAAATAAATTTAACAGATTTGTAACAGCAAAATTAGTCCTTACTATTTTTTAATAAATTTATTTAACAAATCAATACCTTTTTGAAATTGATTAAGTAGGTTTAAACACAAGATGCGTGTACAGAGAACACAAATTTTTAAAGGTGATAATAATTTAAACTATACACTCTTGATCAAAGGAAACAATTTTAAGTAACTGTTTTAGTCCTATTAAGTTTTTTGTTAACTTAAAAAACTCTTAACAGCAGTTTTTTTTCTTTTAATAATAAAACTATTAAAATAATTCAATAATGTAATAAATATTTTCACAAAAGTATTAATAAAATATCAGTATCAATAAATATCTTTTAAAAAGGCAAATCAGTTAAATTATGAGACTTACAACTAAGCTATTATTTAATAACTAAAATGAAATTTTAAGTAACAAATTTAAAGAAACAACTTCTATTAAATATAAAATAAAAATATGTTGCATAAAGACTTAATTATAATAAATGACTAGTATAATCAGTGAAATGACACTGAATTGCCTTTTGTGTTAAGATACTGATAATATTTGTTAATAGTGCCATAACTTATCATTCACTATACGGTTTATGTTTAAAATGCTAAGGAAATTTGCTAGAAAGGGAGAGAAAAAAATTTATTTTAAAAACTACATGTTTGTTATTTTATAACCAAAATGAGTGAGTGGTTAATGATAGTTAAAATTACCAGGAAAAAACTTAAATACTATGTCTCATTGGAAAAGCAATGGCTATATTTAACGAAATCCCACAGCATTTAAATAAAATCAAGCATGGAATTTTTACTTGACATGCTCGTCACTTAATACAAAAGATTTTGAATAAAATTTTATTTTGCCGTAGCAATTACAACCTGCAACATTAGTAGAAAGATAAACACTGTTTAGTTTTTAAATGCTTCGGAAAAGAAAAGCTAAATTTACAAATCTGTCTAGAAAGATAAAGTAGCTTAGTGAAACAGCAAATACTGAAGTTATCACTCTAAAGAAGATGTTACAAAAGCAGTAGATTGTGCAGCATACAAACATCACACTGAGTATTCAACAACACAGTAAAAATAATTTAGTCTCTGATCCTATCATAGTTTTTTAACTGCTATGTATCACCCTTATTAATTTCCTCTGCTTGTTGATGCTTTTTAAAAACCCAGCTCATTGAGCCAATTACATAAAACCTTTTTCAAAGGCACTTTTCCATTGAAGCACACTATCTCATTTAAACACGCACACAGGAATGATGATACACATCCAATAAACACGTCAATGAAAGGTGAGATATATAAATTTTGAGAAATGAACATGATGTTTGTATTCATCGTCACTCAAAACCACTTTTTCATACCATTAAATAGTCTCATGTTCACGTAAACCATTTACAAAATAAAATTTTGAGTCAAAACAAAAATCACAACTTGTTCAACATGAGTTACAATATATATATATGATCATGAAAAAGATGAAGGGGGCATTGAACTTTCTATTTCAAAAAACACAAATTTGAAGTCGAAAAAAAAAAAAAAACACATTTGCATGTAATAAATGCAAAATATCAACCGAGTCTCAATTTATATATCTCTATAAAATAATAGCAAGCTTTATGTGTAAGATAAAGACTTTTAAACACAAAACATATTTTAATAAAAATATTTGGTGATGAAATAAAGTTGCACTACTTTTACACTAGTGTTATAAAAAAAAAAAATTCTGTTTGTTATTTGAAATTGAACAACCATTATTATAACAAAGCAGTGCTGAACCATTAAAGCTTTGAGGTTTGGGACTTGTAACAATTCATAATATTGCTTATAAGTTGTTCTTCAAAAGAGAATTATTTCTTTAAAATTTCTACAAAAAATAACAAATATAAGGAGAAAATTAAGTTAGTTTAAAACCTGCATGCCATAGCCTTTGGGATCACGAGAACTCCACGGCACAGGCCCTTCATTACTTCCAGAAGGTTGGTTCATCCATGCCGGACAACCACTCCCTCCCATATTAGGATTGGGTCCAGGATTAGAAGTGTTAACATTTGGATTGTTACATTCCTCCGTATTTCCCTGGCTTGCTATGTTTCCAAGAATACCCAACCCAGCTTGACCAAGAGCAGCTGCTACAACAGCAGAACTCAAAGGTAATGCAGCCCCCAAATTCAGGGCACCCATACTCAAAGTAGGTGGAGTTGTATTCATAGTTTTGCCACCACCTTGATTAGGATTTGGATTGCCTAAACCCAGGGTTGTGCTCAACTGAGCTAAATTAGGGATATTATCCCCTCCTCTCATTGGCACATTATATGGTGATTGATTCCAAATATTTGCATTGCTACCATGATGCCCACCAGGGCCGAATGCAGCAGGATTGTGAGGGAATGTTGTCATTGGACGACTGTCACCTTTCCTGTTGTGGTAATTAGCATTAGCATTTTTGGGCACAGCACTGCTAACAAGCAGACTGGCACCCTTTACAATATGGTCTTCTCCACACAAACTTTGAGCCACCTCAGGATGTAAAAATGTAACAAATGCAAATGCTCTAAACGGTTTGGGGATAAAAACGTCTGTTACCTCTCCATATTTTGAGAAATACTCTTCAAGGTCATCAGCAGAAATGTCTTCAGTACATCGTCCAATAAATACTTTTCTGTTCAACTCAGCAACTTGTCCATCCTACAAGAGAAAGCCACAAAAAATTAAAAGTCCTTAAAATTATCCCTATAATTTTCAAAAAAATATTTCTAATGGCAAGACAATGAAAGATTAGATAAAAATAAATAAAGACAGAGAGTGAACAAGAATTAAAGAAAGCATTTCTATTTCTTTGATTTTAAACTTTCTCCAAGCATCCTTGATATGTTATGCGGGGAGATAAGATATAAAGAGAAGATAAAAAAAATAAGCAGAATAAAACCTTGGATTACACAAACATTAATAGCCCAATTATTTTGGAATTAGATAGTATCAAATAGATTCCTATAAACATCAATAGTTGTATTTAAATATTTTTTCCTACATACTTCATGGACATTTGGCAATCTCAAAGAATCATTGTTTTCAATTTCAGTATAAATCAATGACTTTTCCTTCATGCTCCAGAACAGAAACAAAACAAAATATCAAGCTATTACTTTAAGAGTGTTTCCCAATTCTTAGTTCGCTCATTACTTACTTTTAACATATCAATTACATAATACCACAATTATTCATGCAAAATTTGTGTAATTAATAAATTTAATAACAATAAAATTTGCTCTTTCCTTGGTTACATTAAACACCATAATTCCAGAGTTTAATTTCATTTATTGTATGAGCCAACTTTAGTCTAAGGCTGATGAAGTGAGCTGAAAATGAATATCAGAACTACTGCTAAAATAATGCAATAACATTAAAATTAATTACTGTAACACTATTTCTCTCATTTAAAAAAATAAATATTGCAACATTTCATACTATTTAAAAATAATTTTTCGTTCATATAAAGCAAATTTTATATATTCCACACACCTTTGAATTAGGAATTCTCACATCACACCATCGACCATCAATCAAATGTCTTTTTGATAAAGCTCGAGCTTGAGCCTCATAATTGCTGAACCTTATGAAACCAAAACCTTTGGATGAGCCAGTCTTAGGATCTTTCTTCACCTTAAAAAAATATTTTCTTTTATAATGAAAGCAATGTGTGTGTGTATATATATATAGAGAGAGGTCTAAGTAGAAATCGAATTATCTAATTTAATAATTCAATTTACTATCTATTTAATACAGGGTATCTGCTACATTTTAGATTTTCAAATTCATGACTTACTCCAAGAATTTTTCATGACTTTACAAAGTTACTATTTTCTCCGACAAAAACACAATAGTAAATTTAAAAAAGCATCATAACATTAATTGAAATTATAGGTGTAACCAAAACTGCTATACTCTGCATCTTCATATTTATAGGTATTTAATTTAAAAAACAGAGAAATAAACATTTGAAGCAATAAAATAGCTCAAAAGTAATTTTTTTTCTGCAGAATTACATTCTTAAGATACTTTTCTTGTTCAAGGGAAAGGAGAGAAATATTTCTGATCTCATTTCGGAATAAAAATAATTCACCAATCACTGACTTGCTTCAGCTAGAATTTTAAATTGAAAAAATAAAAATCTGAAATCACAGAAGTTTAAAAGATAATTTGCTCTAGAAATGACACTTTTCCCCCCCTTTTTTTTTCTATTTTTAAACAAACACAATTTTTAAAGAACATGATAAAAACATTTTATATTTTAATAAAATATAAACGACAGGGATGAGATTAGCCAAAACGCAAAAAAGCTGAATTTCCACGATAGTAAATTTTACGCAAGCGCAACCCTTTTTAATAATAAATTCCAGACAGTTTAAGGTAATAAACAATGTGTTGACATACAATTGTGTACTAATCTATTATTATAAAAACGATTACATTTATACTTAACATTTAGTGGAAAAAAAATTACCAATTGAAAAAATAAAGCTGGAAATTATATTTTTCCTCAGTTCACATAAGAGACAATTACTACTTGAAAAACTACCTGGTTTAGCAAATTAAAACTACTGAGAATATACATTAATATTTCATTTCTTTNTAAAAAAAATTAGTAAAACAAAGTAATAAATTAAAATAAATGTTTAAAAACAATATGCAATTAGAGGATGGTCCCTCAGTTAAAAATTTACGCTTAGGAAACTCAATTAATTCTTATCTTTATTAAATTAAATAAATAAAAGGGAGATGGAAATTTTGAGCTAAATGAAGCTTTGTGGTTCTTCACTGCTCTGAGGATCAACATGAAAATATGTACTTAGTGAATGGTCCCTCAAGTTAATTAAAAAATCATGGTACTAATCTATCAATAGAAAAGCGCAAGAAGGCCATTAGCTTGCCATTGACGAAGGCACTTCAATAACGATGAAATTAACAAGAGAAATAAAATTTTCTTTTGCAATTAAAATTTGGCAATGTTTAGTTGGTTCCCGAAAATTCGAGAGAAGTTTCGGTTTCATTTCAGAGAGTGGAAAATGAAGCCTGAAACTGAGAATATGCAAAATGAAGCAGAGTTGCATATGAGAGTGCAAGAATCCTTCCCACTGAATCCAGAGCAATCCACCACATGGCAGTAGCTTGGTTGCTGCAAAATTGTGACTTGGCGATACCCAGGGGAAAATATCCTTTTTGGCGCAGATTAGCGCAATTTAAGCCAATTCTTTCAATTTGGAGCAGGCTTCCACAATTGGCGCAGCACTGTTGTAAAGTATCAAATAGATTCCTATAAACATCAATAGTTGTATTTAAATATTTTTTCCTACATACTTCCTGCGACATTTGGCAATCTCAAGGAATCATTGTTTTTAATTTCAGTATAAATCAATGACTTTTCCTTCATGTTCCAGAAACAAAACAAAATATCAAGTTATTACTGAAAGAGTGTTTCCCAATACTATTTCTCAAATTTTTTTAAAAAAAAAAATTCATATTGCAACATTATTTCATACTATCTAAAAATAATTTTTTGTTAATTTAAAGCAAATTTTATATATTCCACACACCTTTGAATTAGGAATTCTCACATCACACCATCGACCATCAATCAAATGTCTTTTTGATAAAGCTCGAGCTTGAGCCTCATAATTGCTGAACCTTATGAAACCAAAACCTTTGGATGAGCCAGTCTTAGGATCTTTCTTCACCTTAAAAAAATATTTTCTTTTATAATGAAAGCAATGTGTGTGTGTATATATATATAGAGAGAGGTCTAAGTAGAAATCGAATTATCTAATTTAATAATTCAATTTACTATCTATTTAATACAGGGTATCTGCTACATTTTAGATTTTCAAATTCATGACTAATTCCAAGAATTTTTCATGACTTTACAAAGTTACTATTTTCTCCGACAAAAACACAACAGTAAATTATAAAAACCATCATAATAACATTAATTGAAATTATAGGTGTAACCAAAGCTGTTATACTCTGCATCTTCATATTTATACGTTTTTAATTTAAAAAACAGAGAAATAAACATTTGAAGCAATAAAATAGCTCAAAAGAAATTTTTTTTCTTTTTACCGCAGAATTATATTAAGATACTTTTCTTGTACAAGGGAAAGGAGAGAAATACCTCTGATTTTTCTGTTCTCATTTCGAATGAAAAATAATTTGCCAATCACTGCCTTACTTCAGCTAGAATTTTAAATTGAAAAAATAAAAAAATAAATAACAAAAATTCTGAAATCACAGAAGTTTAGAAGATAATTTGCTCTAGAAATGACATTCTTCTTCTTTTTCTTCATTTTTTGAACAAACACAATTTTTAAAGAACATGATAAAAACATTTTATATTTTAATAAAATATGACTGAGTGGGGAGTTTGTTACAAATTCAGATATTCGGAACACCAAGAAATTGTGGGAGGGGTAAATTCCAATTTAATAATTAGAATTTTCTGCGAACTAAATTCATGTCTTTCCAGATGCGCGGATACCCTATTAATAATTTTAAATTAATTGAAAAGAAAACTAAATTTAATGAATATCTTAAGAACATATGTTACTAATAACAATAATTTTTAATATAACACTAATTTACAACAAAGAAATACATCAGATTAATATAAATTGAATGGTAAAGAAACTGAATTATGAACAAAAACATTAAGGATTTAATGCTAAATTATTGAAGAAATTCAATGTTGATTTACTTATAAAAATAAGACAAGAAGCACTTGAAAAGAAAGAATACTAATATCAATATTTACTTGTGCCATCAAAACTTCTCCAAACGATTCAAAATACTGGCGAAGTTCTTGCTCAGTTGTTTTCCAAGGCAAGCCTAGAACTATTAAGTCGGAACATTTGTGTTTGGTTTCCATTCTTTTTGTTTTAGCAGAGCTATTCTCAAGTTGATCACAAGATTTTCTCTTATTTTCAGTCACTAAATTAATTCAATAAAGAATATTAGTAAAAAAATAAAATTGTTGATCTTTTATGAGTTAAAATTTTCAAGAAAGATTGGTTTCTTCGTATTAAAAACTGTTCCTAAACATAACAAACTAGTTAAAACCATTTAAAATTTAGGAGGATAGACCTTACATCCTAATGAATTTGATGTTTATTAGATATGTTTAAAACATATCATTAAACAAAATTATGTGTTTTGAATCAAAATTATATACATATTTAAGTAAAAATTACTATTTCTGATAGAATTTTTTTTTCCATACCAGTTTTATAATTTCTTAATAATTTCAATAAGTTCTTATCTTTAAAAATATTTCAAACTAAATCAATGAAATTAAAACTGTCACAATTATTATTTTGGTTTTGATATTACAGAAATAATGTTTTGCTATAATAAATACATTTCTTCTTTTGTAATACATTTAGTCACACAACTGAACAAGATCGACTAACTTTATAAAAGCATTGTTTATACTGATCTCTTACTACATACAAATATTTGCACAAAAATTTTTTATTAACACTTTCCTTCTTACATGTGATAAATTTAAAAGAAAAATAGCATTTAACATTTTACTCTAAACACTGTTTGCATTATCCTAATTAAAATATTATCAATACATAATTGTTAGGTTCCTGATGTGGCTGCTTTTATTCATTGTTAAAAGTTTGTCAACCTTACTACCCTGTTCATGATTTGTATACAAATAAATGTAATTCCAAAATATTCATAAAATTATGTCTTTAACTCATTTCTGAGACTGAATGTGCAGTAAATGTCTCTGTTTAATTAGAAATCTCAATAGATTTTGGTTTACTATAGATCTATTGAAATTACTGTAGTTTTTCAAAACTAGGTTTAAAATAAAAGGATACTGTAGTTTTTAGATAAAAGGATTAATAATTTGAAAAATAAGTATAACAGTATAAAAAATTTTAAAAAACTAGAAACACAATATCCTTAATCAAAAGTCAAATTTTCTCTACCTCATACATCTAAAATACAATTTTTAAGAATTAACATGCAGTTTATAAATTTTCTATGATTACAGGCCTGAGAATAAAAAATAGAATTAACTTCTTTATCTGTTTACCCATCAAAATAAGGTTTCCTAAAAGAAATAAGACATATTTCATATATAGACCTGAATTATTGTTAGCTGCTACAGACATTTGTTTTAAAATTTATAGTGATTGATATTGCAGAAGTAGTTCCTGCATAGTTCATAGGATTACATTTATACTNGAGGCTTTTCAGCCATGAAAAGAATAAAGACATGTGCTCGAAATAGGATATCTGAAGGAAAACTGAAAACATTAATGATGATTACACTTGAAGGGCCAGATATGTCAAATTCCCAAGATGTAATTATAAGAGCACATAAGATATTTCAGTCTTGTAAAATACGTAGAGGGGGAAGCAGTGTAAATAAGTAGAGAGGGAAGCACACTAATAAAAATATTTTACATAAATTTAGATTTTGTTTTATTTTATTTTTCTATTATATTTCAATATTAGCATATTACAGCATTATAATTGTTATAATTCATGTACTAATAATCTATTAAGTATTTTTCAGAAAGATTATATTTGATTAAAAATTTATGTAAAGGACCCATTTTTTTTCAAAAGGACCCAGTTTTTTAAAAGTCATGGGTCCCAGGGACCCGGGATTTTGAAAGCCTAGTGTCTTCCCTGCTACAGATATTTGTTTTGAAATTTATAATGATTAATATCGCAGAAGTGGTTCCTACATAGTTCATAGAATAAAATTTAAGATAACAATATTCAATTCCACTAGTTATTTCATTTAAAAATAACATATTTATAAGGTATGTCTAAGGATGGTTATTAAATTAAATTTAAATGGGTACAAGGGGGCGCCACTAGTAATGCTTACATACAGATCAAACAAGAAAAACAAACAATGCAATCTTCGATTTTATAGAAGTTTATATAATATCATGACAAAAAATAATTCAATTCAGATTGAGATTCTGATAATGCAAATAGCATATGCACTAATATCCATCTATTTTAAAATTGCCAAGGTAATACTCATTAACCCTAAAAACAAAGCTTTTGTTTATTTACCTTTTGGGAAAACACAGATATACAAAGAATCATCCCAACCACTTCCAGGTGGTGGGACCAATTTTCCATCTGATACTCGGACACCTCTCATTGTTCCAGTAGCAGGATTTCGATATTTTAAACCACAGGTACCAGGAAATTGCGCAGCCAAAGTAGTTAGCAGAAGTGACCCATCTTCTTCACAAGGTACTTCAATGGGTTCTTCTCCCTCTTCTTCTGCAACTTGAACGTAATTCAAACTCATTTTTGATATTCGCTTAATATTTATAAATACAAATTTTCAGCTTTATAAAAATATTTAAAAAAAATACAACGAAACTTGCACATGCTAACCAAAAACACAACAAATCATCCTATGGCGTCGTTCTTGAGTGACATATCTTCTTCGAGAGTAAATAATAATTAATAAATTGGCTTGTGCATAGCGTATTGTATTTTAAGTAAGCTAAAAGCTTAGATAACTTCTATTCAATAAATCTTTTAAGGGCCATTCTTGCTTTACGCAATTTGTATATGCGATCGTGCGTAAATGCGAATCACACGGACGGACACGAATCGCAATTTGTCTTGCTGAACATTTGCACACGCGTCTTGCAAACTGACGAGAACAACAGACTGTTACAGAAATATTCTGCTATGGAGTATATTAAATTATAGAATTTATAAGATTAAAATGAGGATGTAAAAAGGAATGGTGAAAAATACCTGCATTAAAAGTATAATTAAATCCAAACAATTTTAAAAAAAAGTGGCAATACAAGTCAAATTACACTTAAATGAAGATACGAAAGAATAATAGTTATGTGTAAGAGACTTTGTCATTATAAAATATGTATACATTTAAAAAAAATCTTTTTAGGTGCAAAAAGAAGTTTAAAAAGCCTCAGCTCCATATTCTATTCTAGTACGAGTAATACAGTAAATTCCACAGCAACAACAATACTCTTGAACTAACAACATTGCAAGAAATAGAAGTGGAAAGTGCTAAGGGTGTAAACAAAACAACCGATACTTAATTAAACCTTTAAAATATTTATAATTAAAAATATATATAACGCAATCTTATATTCTTTTTAAAGGATTCTTAAATATTTTTAAGATTGTTAAAACGAGATACTATGCTCTAAACATTATTACGAAATAGTAACCATTATATATATATATATATATATATATATTAGTTNAATAAGAACTACACAAGAGATAGGACACTTAAGCAAAGGCAAGGATAATGGAAAGAATTGACTGGCCAGTGTAAAAACATAGCCAACACGACAATTTCCTTGGTCTTGAAAACTAATTCATCGCCAAACTAAAACACCTCCTTCTTCTTTGTACATTCGCTTTACTGAGAAGGTATTTATAAGTTAAATACATTTAAGCATGAAAAACTTTTAATACATGTTTCAAGATAAACTTTTCTTTTTATGCAACATTTATTTGTATTTGTACGCGCATTTAAACTGCAATTAATTCCAAAATAGCGAATAACTACTTTTCAAAGGCGGAATATTACATTCCCTACCCTTCCATGCCGTGCCAACTTAAGGTGAAACGTAGTATAGAGAAAGTAACATCAGATTTGGAGAAAGTAAACATCCAGGTTTGGAGAAAGAAACATCAGGTTTGGGGAAGAAACATCAGATTTGGTGAAAGAAACATCAGATTTGGAGAAAGTAACATTATTTGTAGAAAGTAGCATAATCAGATTTAGAGAAAGTAACATCAGGTTTGAAGAAGGCAACATCAGGTTTGGAGAAAGTAAAGTATCAGGTTTGGAGAAAGAAACATCAGATTTGGTTAAGAAACATCTAGTTTGGTGAAATAAACATCAAGTTTGGAGAAGAAACATCAGGTTTGGTCGAAGAAAAATCAGATTTAGAGAAAGTAACATTATTTGTAGAAAGTAACATCATCAGGTTTAGAAAAATTGACATCATGTTTGGAGAAAGTAGCATAAGATTTGGAGAAAATAACATCAGGTTTAATACAAGAAACTTTAGGTTTGTACCCTAACAAAGTTAGGAAGTATATCAGGTTTGGAGGAAAAGAAACATATCTGGTTCGGAGAAAGAAACATCAGTTTTGGAGAAAGTACCATCAGGTTTGAAGAAAAAAAATATCAGATGACATTATGAAAAATATCAATGGTTTTAAGTTTGAGGTGCTAAAGGAGAAAAAAAAAGAACAAAGCGAGGTACTTAAAGAAGAAAATTTGTTTCGTGCACTTTTATAAGAAATCAAGAAAAAAAATCGTAAGACAAAAAAACTTTAAAAAAAATTAAAAATAAACGCACTTTGTGCTGAAAACTGCTTTGCTTCTCAGAAAAAAAATAATAAAAGTAAAAATGAAGAAAAATTAAATATTGTTTTTGTCATTAAATTACACACTATCTTGAAATTTTTTTACAGGGACGGAATAGTTTGGTTGAAGCCTCCATTCGATTTATGTTGAGCTTAAATACAGAGATAGTCAAAATGCAGAGCATTAGATAACTACCTGTACATATCAGTCAGTACTAATCAGGGCCGGATTTACGTATAAGCTAAATAAGCTGTAGCTTGGGGCCCCGAGATGGCAAGGGGCCCCAGATCCAACTTTTTCCTTCTTTTTTTAAAGTTTTATTCGGAGCTGGAGCCCTCTCAAGCCTAAAATAATTTTTTTTTTCTTTTTTACATTGGCGAACGCTTTTCAAAATCTAATAGAAGTGTTTACAAATATAAAATAATTGTTACTCTTCACTTTTCTAACCAAAAGAGCAATAAAAAGGCCTTTTGACTGATGAAAATATCCTGTAGCTTTCGTAGCTACCAGTGATGGGAGTAGTCCATGGATCCTAAAAAGCGGTACTCTAGACTCCATGGAGTAGTCAAATAGCTGCCTCAATTTTACACTGTGGGAAATGTTTTCAGCTTCTTTAAATTGCTGTGGGCTCTTTTGTCCTTCTCCACAGAAACACCCTTTTGTCTGATTTCTGGGCAAAAAATTTCTAGGGCTGTG
>NC_092212.1:44326338-44333128 GCF_043381705.1 Parasteatoda tepidariorum | reverse complement strand
GCGCAGCGGCCCCTATCCCATACATCATGAAATATTATATACATTGATTTAAAGACATTTTGATTTTAGCAACAGTATGGTAGCTATTTCTAAAAGTCAAGCGTTTTGCTTGATAAATTAAAACATTTTGTACTACAATCAATTTAAAGATGGTTATTATATACAGGCATGATTTGAAAATATACATAGGTACTTATTTACAGACATAATTGGAGATAGATACATTAATCATTATTTGCAACCTTGATCAATGAAAAAGAAACATTGTATTCAAACATAATTAGTGAAATGTGCAATAGCTTGATTTGAAAATGCAGTGTAACTTTTTTATGCTAGCTTTTTAAAAAAGTCAAGCTCTTTGCTTGATAAATTAAAAACATTTTGTATTACAAGAAATATGATAATTATATACAGACATGATTTGAAAAATATACGTTGGTATTTATTTACAAACATTATTGGAGATAGATACGTTAATCATTATTTGCAAAAGAAACATGAATTCAACCAAATTTGAGAAATGTGTAATAGTAATTAAATGCAGCTTGATATGAATATTATGCATAGACATATGAAAGGTGAAATGGAAATTAGGCAATTGAAAATTATTGAACGAGATGATACATAGATAAAAACATAAGTTGAGCACGAGTTGAGAACAAGTTATAAGTTGAGAACATAAGTTCTTTGGTTTTGCCAAACTTTAGTGGCACCATCTGATGTATGCAACTCGAAATTGAATAAACTGAAAATATTCTATATTTGTTAAATAAGCAGTGTGGAAATACGAAATTAGAGTTCTGTGATTAAAATAAGAGTTCTAACTAAGGCAAGAGATATCACCAGGAGCGGTCTCCCTCATGATCGATTGTAATAGCTGGAACACTTCTTTGTTTTTTAAAAGATCATGAAGTTCTTTGATGATCATTACCAATCTGTGAGTTTGTCCTGTAGTTGTGAATGGAATGGCACGAGGGCCCTCCTGGGACAAAACGGCCTAATTAATGGGCACATCACATAAGCCTTTGAATTACCTAGAAGTAGTGGTGAGTAAAAACTCTATGAATCGAATTTATTAAACCAAGAATTAGAGAACCACCATAAGACAATCACTCGAAAATATTTCTCCGAAATTGGCATCTCTGGGTTTACCTAAACCCTAACGTTAACGCTATTTGACTTTCACGCCATTTGATTAAAATTTTCTTCAAATCGCAGAACTTAGTGGAAGTGAAGCATTATGAGCTCTACAATTTAAGTCTGAAAAAAAAAATGAAATTATGGATGATTGACTGTGTAAAGCAAAGCTCAGATGGAGCTGAGGGGTCAAAATTTTGCCGTAAGACTTTTGGGTAACTATTTTCGACGGATTTTTAAGCCTAAGCTTGAAAAGACGCACGATCCAATATTATTATACTTGTACTGCTTTCAGTATAACGTATTCTTTCACTGTAACTTTCAACGGAACAAACAACAAATGAATTCGGAACACTCCTCAAACTTGCAATGATGTTACCCAAAATATAACAAACGGCACTATTTTACCCAAATATAGTCAAATAAGGGATAACACTCAAAACATTGCAAATTTTACACTTTATTTATGCTGTGATATTAATTTCGGTAAATTTGTTTTAAGGTCACGACCTATTAGAATTTATAAATTACAGGAAACTGTTATAAATGTTAAAATTTTACGCGTAAATTTAAACACAAATTATAATAATAAAACTCCCTAGAATATTCAGCCTGTTTACGCATCACCCCTTAAGCATAACGTAAGCGGAGGGTTACACCGGAAGTTATCGAAATTTCTTCCGGTTTTAGGAAGTTTGTTATTATTTACGTTCAGTCAACCATCCATTTCCTACTTGAAAAACATGGCTTTCAAAATTATTATTTATTTATTTTATTATTTAAATATTTTTAATTTTGTGTCTTAGTTTATGTCGGAAAGTAGTTGAAATTTCGATTCTAGGTAAAATGGATATAAATTCTGCTAGCAGTATTTAAAAAACAAAACTTGTATTGGCATCTAGCACGGATCTCTAGTTTAAATTGCAGCAATCCTAGCTAGTGAGAACAATGATTAAAATTGGATAATTGGATGTCAAAATCTATTTGATGATAATAAGGCGATAAAATCTTCTTGAAGTAGTCAGAAATTATCACAACTCCTATTATGTTTTCAGACACAGAACTCCAGTGACGATTTAAACACTCTAGTTGGTCGGAAAGTAGTCGAAATTTCAATTGAAAGATTGTACCTTCATAGGCATGACCACGAGTTAAAGAAAGAGTGGTTTAAATATTTGATTGTTATTTTCCTACCACAGCTAATTTAAAATTATGATTATAATAGAAAAAATCTTTTAAAAATATTTCATTTTTGTTTTTTTGTTTTTTTTTTTGTTCTTTAGGTTAAAAAAAGGAACTTTTCACAAAACATTTTCTGGCTCCGACTCCGTTAGACACTCGAACATTTTTTTGATGTTTAAAAATTCAGAAATATTTGTCATCAAATATGAGTAATTATTTTTTGATATAATTGGAAAGAATGCTATTATCGATGATAGCTTTTAGATTACGTAAACAAAACTTAGGAATTAGTAAAAAATCGGCCGCATAGTTCTTGAGATATAAAAATTTATAAACACTTTAAGAAAAATTACTGTATTCGACCGATTATATTCAAATTTTGTATTTTACCTTTTAAAATTATGTAGTACGAAATGATGTATAAAGTTGCATACCTAACAATTTAAAAATTCTTCGACCATTATTATATGAGATAATAAAAATAACAATTAAGCATTATTTTTGCGTGGACTCATCTCTGGTTAAACGAATTGTGTGCAAAATTTTATTGTTTCGCTTAAAAACTTTTCGCCAGACGTGGCGAAAAGCAAAAAAAGTGAAATTAACTTTCAGGGGTTCACACTTCCCACTGCACTCTTGGCTAAAATATTAGGACCTATTTTTCAGATTGCAATTACTCCTCCCCATATTTTGGAGGTAAAGAATGCGAATATGTCGCCAATATTTATGTTTATTTAGGAAAAAGTGTGTTTTTTTGAGTCTGATCTCGTAACTTTAAATGTTATCTACTCAAAATAATTAGCATATTGAAGCTATCCTTTTGATTCATGTAGATTACATCTTAGTGCATGATTAACCAATTAATTCGATCAAAAGTAATTAGGTTGTTCCTTTTTCCATTTTGTGTAATACACACTACCAGTGTTTGTTATACTCATCAGTCATCATATTAATAATAATACTAATAATAATTCCTAAATTTTAAAAAAATAAAAATACAAAATAACAATCTTACATATAAGATGAAAAAAATAGCACTAGCTATAATTTTGCTTTTTGTGGCTTGAAATTTCAAGTTTTCTGCATAAGCACATAAACTGATGCAACTCCTTCAAACTAATAATATTAGCGTTGACAAAGGTAAAGAGATTTATTAGAAAGATTTAAGCATTGGTTGAAAAATACATATTAGTACTTCACACTTAAACGAAAGTAAATCCTTTTAATTATTTAAAATCTTTTTAAATCAATTGTTGACTCAACACTATACAAAATTAAAAATTTGCGTTTATTACTTGGTGAAGATTGTGTACTCGACTAACCTTTTTTTTATGCATAAAATGAAGCAAAAATATACATAATTATTTCACAGTGCGTTATTAACAATATAAATTAAAATTGATTTATATTTTGAAGTGGTAGGTAAACACAATGAAAGTTAAGAATATGAAAAAAAGAGTTAAAATATTCATTTTAAAAATTCTCAAGTATTTGCTTGGCTCTGACATTTTGGATGAGTGGAGACTCTTACATAAATGAATAAATAGAAAGTAAAAAAAAAATATTTGCCCAAAGATTATAAACAGTCTAATTACAAGCTTTTATTTCTCTTTTAAGCAAACCTATTTTTTTTCTAACTGAAATGTTTGAAAAAAGAAATGAAATTTTCAATGAATAATTATCTAAAAAATATTTAATTAATTTTTTTATTTCAAAATTAATTTGCATTAATATTTTTTCAATAATAGAAATAATTTTTCTTCTTGATTAGATTCAATGCTCGTAGTGCTATCGTAGTTTATTTTCAGCAAAAATTTTAATAATTAAGCTAAGCTTTCTTTCAAATTTGAAGAAAAGTGGCAAAATAAATATATAGCAGAAACAAAGTAATCGTATCAACCAAAATATATTAATAATATTAAAATAAATAATGTTGAACCTGATATCTAGACTCAGCCTCTTTTTACTACAGTTTTTTAAACAATTTTACTTTTTTTAACTATTAGAAGGAGACGCCCCTGCTTTCTCCGCCCTCCAACCCCCGTAGTTGCCTCTCAAGTCTCATTCATCTTTGTTTTGTTCCTTAAAAGTCCACATTTTTTTAAAAAGATAGTTCTGCTTAAAAATTTGTAATTATTGTAATTTTATAACAATTTGTAATGTGTAACAATTGTTAATGTGTTAATCGTAACAAAATGAACAATTACTTGAATGTGAATATATATATAATACCCCACAATTATGAAAAAGACACTTTTTCATAATTCAAATTTTTTACATTTTTTTTAAATCTCTAAAGAATTAATTAAACGATTATTTTGTAACTTTAGAGTTGTTTAGCTCATTCGATTTTTCATACTTAACTATAAGGTTTAACACTTTCGCGCCGACTGTCACAAATACGTGCTGGATAAAACCGTATCAACCAGGGTAAAAAGATAAAACTGGTAATCAAAGTAATTCTTTAGTTATAATTGTTTGATTTTTTTTAACTCACCATTACTTTGTTCAAAATAAAACTATTTAGTTATACTTTGAATTAACATTGATTATATATATGATTAAACTAGCTGTAATTAAAGTAAAAGCAAAGTAAGTCTGTCAAATTAGAAACGAAAACATTTAAGTTACCGTTTTTTATTTAATTACGTCCTGATCCTGATTTTGTACGAATGTTTTTCTGAATCACCCGTCCCCAAGTGGCTTTTAAAGGTTTGAGGGATTGACAATAAGTTAAGAAAGAAAAGAAGGTTCAAAGGTTTCTGGGACTGACAATAAATTAAGAAAGAAAAATAAAGGATTTTTTTAACTCCCTATGTCAGAATATCAAGTAATAAGTTTGTAATTTGTATCGATTACTTTGGTTGTTGTTTACAATAACTGGATAAAATTTCGTATACTTACTTAATTATTTAGGGCAATATGGACATTTTTATATAAAATTAATTTTTTTGTCTTGCGTTATTTTACCATAACTTTAAAAATACTTAATAAAATTAGATAGAATTTTTGGAGAAATTTAAAATTAATAGCAAAATTATTGTTTTAAAATATGAAAAAAAATCGTTAAAAATTTTGCGTGATATTAGTATTCAAAGTAGTTCCACGCACGAGTGAAATTTTTTAAAATTTTTTTTTCCGTAATTTTTTAGTGAATCGTATTTGGCAACAAATGAATAAAGTCTGGTTTAGATATCCTAAAAATGTAAAAAGTTTTAAGCAATTTTCCGAGTAATTTTTGTACTTAGTAAAAGAAAGCTAAAAATGATACTGGATTTCCAACTAATTTCACTTTGTATTATGAAACAAGATTTATTAAAAAGAACACCGCCAACTCTTTATCAAAATATGTTATATTTTAGTATTTTCTTTAATTATACAATCGCATTGTGCTGTTCTGTTACTAAAGGGCAGAGTAATTTACAATACCAGAAAATAAAATCGGAGAAAAAACCCTGATAATTGTAAACTTTTCCTCGGCCGGGCAAGGTTGACTCAGCCTTTCATCCCTTCAGTGGGTCGATAAATGAGTACCAAGCATGCTTGGGAACTAAACACTGTGGGTTTCGCGTTCGGCTGACCACCTAACCGGAAAATCTGCTCCTGCACCCCAGAGCCCAAAGGTCACGAAAACTGAGATGGGCACAGTAGGCCTTGGCCCTCTATGGGCTGTCAAGCCGCTGAGTTTAGTAATTGTAAGCTTTACTTAAAAAAATACAAAAACTGCAAAGAAAATTGCTTGTAATTTTTTAAATTTTCAAGAAATTTAAATCACACTTTCTTCATTAGTTGTTAAATACAATTCTCTACGAATTTATGAAAAAAAAATAGTTTCACGTGCATGCGCAGCATAAAGGAATTACTTTAAATACTCACAGTTCACACAGTTTTTAACGGATTTTTTTAAAAATTTTAATACAATAATTTTGTAATTATTTTCAAATTGCTCCAAAAATGTTGTTTAATTTAATTGAATATTTTTATATTTATAGCAAAANTATCTCAAAAAAAAAAAAAAAAAAAACACAAGACAAACAAATTTGTTATTTTTAAAAATGGCCATATCTACATGAACATCTAAGATAGGTTCACGAAATTATAGTACGAAATTATAGTGTTATTTACTATAATTATATTGTTTTTACTATATCACGAAATTATAGTGTTATTTACTATAGTAAATTTATAGTAAATAACAACCAAAGTAATCGTTACAAGTTACAGACTAAACGCTTGATTATTTGGGAATGGGTGTTCAAAAATACTTGTTCTCTTTCGCAATTTATTGTCGGTCCCTCAAGCCTCTGAAAACTTTATTGCTAAGTAGCTGTTGAAAAAATTCGATATGTCTGCTAGGAAACATTTCATGAAATTCTAAAGTATACTGTTATTATTAACTGTGTCAATATTAGACACTTGTTTAAGTACAGAATTTTTTTTTTTTTTTTTTTTTTATTTTTTTTTTTTTTTT
>NC_092212.1:44311801-44324557 GCF_043381705.1 Parasteatoda tepidariorum | reverse complement strand
AACTTATGCACGTTAAATTCTTTTGCAAATTCTATTGTATTTAATGAACAATATTTCGCTTATATTTATATATGTCAACAGATGTCAATTTAGATTCGATATTCAAATGTTATATTTACTATATTAATTTATGTCAACCTATGTATATATATTTCAAATTATGTTTATATTTATATATGTCAATATGTGTCAATTTAGATTCTATAGTCAAATGTTATATCTACTATGTTTATCTATGTCAACCTATGTATATATATTTCAAATTATGTTTATATTTATATGCTTATATTTATATGTGTAAATTTAGTTTCGATATTCAAATGTTTATTTACCCAAGCAAAGTGCTTGTAATTTTGTATTAGCAACCACATCGACTGCTAAATTCAAAATGTTATCACTTTAAACTTATGTAAATTTCTAGATGTATGGGATAGGGGCCGCTGCGCGGCTCAGGTGCCCAATTTGTTATAAATAAAGTAAGTAAAAGTAAGTACTTTTATATCTCTCAAAGACTTTTTAAATGCCCTAACAGTAGAAAAAACAATTAATTTCGATAATAAACTATACCACTTTTTCCATAAAACCACTTTTTGTATCATTTCAATTTATGAATTCGGGACAAAACGGGTTAAGAAAGAAGAAAAGGAGTTTTTAACTCCCTGTGTCGGAATATCAAGCAAAAAGTTTGTAATTTGTATCGATTACTTTGGCTGTTGTTTGCAATAAGTGGATAAAATTTCGCAAACTTACTTAACTATTTAGGGCAATATGGACATTTTTATAAAAAATTAATTTCTTTGTCCAACATTTTTTGACCATAACTTTAAAAATACTTAATAAAATTAGATAGAAATTTTGGAGCAAATTAAAATTAATAACAAAATTATTGTTTTAAAATATGAAAAAAAATCGTTAAAAATTATGCGTGATATTAGTATTTAAAGTAATTCTTTTATATTGCTCATAAGAGAAAAAAATATTTTCTTTTTTTCATAATGTTTGAGTCAATTGTATTTGGCAACTAATGAATTAAGTCTGATTTGGATATCTTGAAAATGTAAAAAGTTTTAAGCTATTTTCCGAGTAATTTTTGTACTTTTTAAAAGAAAACTAAAAAAGATACGGGATTTCCCGCTAATTTCATTTTTTATTATAAAACAAGATTTATTAAAAATATTCTTTATTAAAATATGTTATATTTTAATATTTCCTTTCCTTATAAAATCACATCTTGCTGTTCTGTTACTATAAATAGAGTAATTTACAATACCAGAAAATAAAATTGGAGAAAAAACCCTGATAATTGTAAGCTTTACTTTTAAAAATACAAAAACAGCAAAGAAAATTGCTTGTAACTTTTTAAATTTTTAAGAAATTTAAATCACACTTTTTTATTAGTTGACAAATACAATTCTCTACGAAATAATGAAAAAAAAGAAAGAAATATTTTCTCGTGCATGCGCAGCATAAAGGAATTACTTTAAATACTCATAGTTCACACAGTTTTTAACGAATTTTTTTAAAAGTTTTAATACAATAATTTTGTAATTATTTTCAAATTACTCCAAAAATTTTGCTTAATTTTATTGAATATTTTATGTTTATAACAAAAAAAAAACACAGGACAAACGAATTTGTTTTTTATAAAAATGGCCATATCTTCATGAACATCTAAGCTAGGTTCACGAAATTTAATGAATTTATAGCAAATAACAACCAAAGTAATTGTTACAAGTTACAGACTGAACGCTTGATTGTTCAGCAATGGATGTTCAAAAATACTTGATCTCTTTCGTAATTTATTGTCGGTCCCTCAAACCTCTGAAAACTTTATTGCTAAGTAGCTGTTGAAAAATATCGGCATGTCTGCTAGGAAACATTTCGTGAAATTCTATAGTATACTGTTATTATTAACTGTGCCAATATTAGACACTTGTTTAAGTACAGAAAAAAAAAATTTTTTTTTTATTAATTTATAAATGTTTTTTTTTTTTTTTTTTTTTTTTTTTTTTTTTTTTTTTTTTTTNTTTTTTTTTTAACGATTTAGTTCCCTTCTTTATAGTGTACAAATCAATAAAAAACGCCTGTTCCTATAGAAATGTATTGAAAAATTTTCTTTTTCAATATAATATTAAGGTAATACTTTTTCTGATGTTTTTATTTTTATAGGTAAAGAAATTAATGCATTAAAGAAAAATAATTTTAAAAACTCAGAGATGCCAACTGCTCCGGACTCGCCAAAATAATTAAAAAAAACGGTAAATAACTACAAAGTATATTTTGCAAATATTTGACTATTTTTGCTTGCTTTTAAAAAGGTATAGCATCACATAAGTACTATAAAGTGGTGAATTATATAAGCCAACGAATTATTTAGAGATAGTGGTGGATAAAAATCTACTAAATTGAATTTATTAAACCTAGAATCACAATTGATAAACTACCACTTTAAAATATATATTTGCTGTCCGGAGGAAGTTGGCATCTCTGAAAACTCAATTAGTTACCAGGTTATAAATAAAAAGATTATCACCCGCGGAAATAAAAAATCAGAAGATTCGACAGCTATGAGAGTAACAAAACTTCTTATATATATTTATAATAAATAATTTGATATATTATATATGAATAATTTGATATATTATATATGAATAATTTGTAATGTAAGTCCTAGTGGTAGCTACGATTGAATATAATTAAAGAGATAATTAATAAAATAACTTTTTTTTTGATAATTATAGTCGCCTGTGGCATCCCTGTATTATTATCAAGACACTAATACAGGGCTGTCACTGGCGACTAAAATTGCATTAACTGGTGAATAATAAAATTCAAAATTTTATTAAATAAGATTAAAATTAGCAACTTTTTATAGCATTTTTTTTCCTTCCTGTTAACTATTGAAAGTAAATGATTACTTGCCGACTTCCACTCTATCCTAGAACAGATAGAAACAACTTCAGAGATACCAACTGCTGCGGACACGCCAAAATAATTTAAAAAATGGTCAATAACTTCAAAGTAAATTTTGCTAAAATTTGATTATTTTTGCTTGCGTTTTAAACGGTATTGCATAACACGAGTACTAAAAAGTGGTGAATTGTATAAGTCTACGAATTATTTAGAAATAGTGGTGGATAAAAATTTAATTTATTAAACTCAGAATCACAATTGATAAACTACCACTTTAAAATATATATTTGCTGTCCGGAGAAAGTTGGCATTTCTACAACTATTTTACTTAAAATACATAAAAGTTTCGGGGTGCCACATTTTGCTTTTATATATTTGCTGTAATTATTTAAATATAGTGGTGGTCAAACACATTTATAATTGTCATTATGATTCAAAAAACTTAACGGAATAACACGAATTTTGCTACCACTTTAAATATGAAAATAAAATCTTATGGAAAACCGATAGAGCTAACTGTTGCGAAAATGAAAATCAAGTATTTGCTTCATAGTTGAATAATTAAGAAGATATTAAATAAATAAAATTAATTGAGTTTTTACCACTTCTTACTTTTTTATCCATCTTTGTATAGCCATCTAAATTTGTGGCACACTCCACAATATTTTCGGTTTGAGTGAAATATTTTCTAGTGGTCGGGTATTAAATCAGACATTTTTAAAACAACTGTCTTGATAAACATTTATAAAAATTTAAGAGCATGACCATTTGTCTAACTGACCTGTTATAATCTTTTCAAAAATATTAAAACATTATTTTTAGAACCACTAGTAACAATATTTTCTGAAACTACGGAAATTCCGTATTTTTTGGAGGGTAGGCAATAATTAAATAATGATTCTAACAGTCGTTTCTAGTTTAAAAAAATGAACTTGGTGATATTCTGCAGTTAATAGTTTTCGCTTTCAATAGATTAAAAGAGAAGTATTTAAGTATCTATTTTAGTAAATACCTACTTTGTTTTAGTACTATATTAAAAATTTTAGAAAGACAAAGGATGAATTTATTCACTTTAACCATAAAAATCTGAATCATATTAAGCCACATCTTTTTAATAAAGATTTAGATTTAATACTGGAGGTTAATGTTCTGATGCGAATTGTGGCTTTAAACGCATGTAAAACAAGCTAGAAGACAATGGTTCATTTCTATGAATATTAAATGAGGGAAACAAGCTAAATTGGTTGTTCTGGGGGCAATTGATTGTTTAAAGGCGAGGAAATCCGCCCTAATTAACTTAGTAAATGCAGTGGAATAAAGGATATTAATATCGTTAAAGTTCAATATTCTGAATGCAGGATGGTCATGTTTGCCGAGTTCTTGATTGTTAGGATGACGCATGGTAAATGGGAAATTGTATAGTTAGAATACGTTTATGAACACAGGATTGTCTTACGGAGTCAATTTTAATTCATTACACGTTTTCAGGATTTCGCAGTTATATTTGATGGAACATTTCGATGCGATTCATTGTTGTTTTCAAAATACGTATAAGGTGGCCGCACTTACTCTCGCTCTTAATAGGTAATTACTTTTTAAACAAATAATTCATGGGATTTCAGTATTTGAAGATAGTACTTAGTTCTTTATTTAAACAAAAACTCGTAAATTGTATGAAGATCAAAGAAAAGGATTAGAAAACGAGAAAAAAAAAAGTATCGCTAACCGATCTTCGTTGATATTACGTATTTCTTCCGTTTATTAAAAAGTAGCATTAAATATAAAATATACATCTAGATTATTATTAAACAAGTGCAACATAATTGAAACAAAAATTGCTTGTCTTTTTATTTAATCTCTCATTTCTGTTCAGTTTCTGACCTACTTTAATATTACAAATTTGTTGCAATTTTTCGTTGCCATGCGAGAAACGAAATTTCATTCAGAAATTTCTAAACGTAAAAAAACATTATAGCATAGAAACGATTCGCGCTGTTTGAATTTTGATTCCATGTCTATCTTTTGGTTTTGGAAAAAAAAACAAAAACAAGAGAGACTTTTAATTTTTCTATGATTTTCATATAAGAATGATTTTTATTGAAACCTGACGCAAAATATTCAAAAATTGCTTGATAATATAGCCCCTCTTTATTTCGCGGTAATGGATATATTGCATTTGCTTCGTTTATCGAGGAAACAAATAAAATTCCATAAATAATTTTTGGTTCTTCTGAATTCTACAGAACCGGTTGAATCATGAAGTGCTGAGTATATGTACCAGGGAAGTGACAATATTAAGGGTGAGAAGAAAAAAAAATTGCCATCCGAACTATTTTATTGTAGGTTAATTAGAAGATGGGGCTAGTAATTCCTTCCTTGTTTTATTCACCATTACCGAATTTGAAATAAGAATCATTGCAGATTACTCAATACTAATATAGATTAATTATGTGAAAATAAAAGTGCAAGCAAAAACAGTTCTGTTATATTAAATATATCCATATCGATGCGATCATTTCATGTTTTTCTTCTTGATTGATGAATACCCTTGAAAATGTTACTTGAAATGCCTGCTTCATTCACTAAACTAATGCAACTCGAGCTGAGTGGTAAATTCTTTATTATGGTTGTAGCAAAATTCGTGCTATGTGGATATAGAGAATAATGTAGATTAATTATGTGAAAGTAAAAGTGTAAGCAAAAACAGTTATGTTACATTAAATATATCCATACCGATGCGATCATTTCATGTTATTTTTTTTGATTGATGAATACCCTTGAAAATGTCACTTGAAATGCCTGTTTCATCCACACATTCATGAAATGTCTACCTTCATCCACACATTCATGAAAATGTCTACCTTCATCCACTAAGCTTAAGTAACTTGCTGGGCTGTGCGGACAATTTTTCCCCCTTGCAGTAGCGAAATTCGTGCTTTAAGGTATGATTCCTGCAGGAAAGTCAACAGTTGAGCTCTAAACAAAAGATTTTATTTAGTGGCAAAGTATTGGACACTAAATTTTTTCGAAACTGTTAAATTTTGAAAACTTTTAAGAAGTCCTATTACAACATAATTCATTTCCCGTTGCTTGTCAAATAGAGATGTGTAATTTCGCCGAACATGGCCTTTGCTTATTCATCATGTCCATAACAGTAAGTTAAGTAAATTGCATAAGAAAGATAAAAGTTTGATACAGAAGAGGATATCATTATCCTTATTCCTTTTTCTTACTTTTTAGTTATGGGTGTAATAATGAATGAATTTAATCTACAATTTTGAAGTCTTGATTATGAGAATAAATCATTAAAGTTGAATTTTATAAATTTTTAAGAGTAGTCGGGGAGGACAAAATCAGTTTTACTAAGTTTTACAAAGCAAATAATTAAAATTTAAAACATAAACCACTTGAAAAAAACTCTTTACAAAATCGATCAACTGAGCAACTATGTTCTTGGCAGAGTAAATTTGATTTGTTCAGGATTATATATTAATAATTCAAAATTTCACATAAACCGTTACTTTTTCATCCAGTTACCTTAAAAGTGCAAGCTTTTGAAAGTGTTGGGAAAACTATGAAAATCGTGCAAGGTTTCTGTGGAATTTCCCAACACCCCAGTCACGTGTACTACATTATCGATCATATTTCAGATTTTATTTCTAAACTTTAACAACGTGTTTTAATGACATTATTCTTCATAACAATTATAATGCAAAGTGTACTACTCATTTTGCTTGAGATAAGAATGAGATTTTCAATTAAATGCATAATGAATATACAAAAGTAATAGAATATAAATTTAAAAGAACAATTTTAAACAGTACTATTTTAGAGCTCGAACTTGCATTATTCAGTTATTTTCCTTTTCTTTAGATTGTTCAAATTTCATGAAATTGACCCTCGTTTTGTATTCTTAAATGTATGAATCTGATTTTCGTTTAATTTTCAACTTTTAACAGGTAAGAATTTAAACAATCAATCAGCATCTGCCTTTTGCAATCCAAAATAAAATAGCTGAGAATACAGAATGAATAATAATTAGCAAAAAGTTTTTTCTTCAAATTTTTGTATAACCGGCCGACCCATTTTTGAATTTACAGCAATCAATATCCGATTCCGCAGCCTTGTATTCTTGAACGCCACTCTGAAGACAAGGGAACTCCAGGATCAAGTATTGGGGCAAACTATAGAAATCACGGAGGACTTTTAATAGATCTAACCCACCTTTGTGTCACATTTAAAGAAAAACCACGAAGATCTTTTATGGTTAGCCCATCTACAAGGGATTCTAACCGGTAATTTGACCACTAAGGATATTTAAGACAGAACTGTGATCGGTGCACACCAGAAGCAGAAATGATATCGGGCAACGATGACTAGGTTGTGAATTTGGGTCGCGAGGCCTCTTTTCCCAGAGCTCAAATTTCATAAATATAAAAACAAAAAAGAGCGAAAACTTGTAAGAAATTCATTTTATTATAGCTTGTTTTGGGGGAAATAAAAACATCCAGGACCACAAAGAATTTTTTAACAGTTTCAACAAATATATGGCACTACTTTTTTACCCTAGAAAAGGTAAATAGCGAGGAAAAGTACATAATTTAGAATAGCAAAAGAGATTATTTTACACCTCCCGGAAATGAGTTATAAAAGGAATAGTTTTATTGCCGCGATTCTAAAACTCTTACTTGTAAAAGTTTTCTTTTGATAAATTTTTTGGAGCATAAAATGAATTGTTATTTATTTTTATTATGCGACTTTGTTTCATAATAATGTCTCAGTGTTTAATAATAAAGAACTTTAAAATTTAATTTTTAGTCCACCAAGACAACGCCTCCTGTAACTGAAGGCTTCCACACGGTATCTTTTAGGTAGTCCGATCAGACCACTATGAAAGTAAACTAGTTTACGAAAGAGCCATTTAGTAGAATATCCAGGGGTGAAAGCGAAACGGAAAAGAGGAAAGGCTGGTAGTATAACCATTTCAGTTATAGCTAGTTTTGGGGAAGAGTTTACTTATTCTTTTTTTAAATATTTCAACAATATCTACTTTATCTTGGAAAAGAAGCAGTTTTATATATATGCCAGAATTATAAAAGAAATCTTGATAGTTACAGATATTACATTTTTTTCGAAAAAAATGCTGGAATGAAATGTTTTACGTACCAGGTTTTTCTCTTTTCCGTCTTGCTATATAAGGGCTTTCACCCATAAGAATATCTGGAAGGCATTTGATTCTCGGCAGAGGACGTTATGATTCGTTCAAAGTGATCCTGAAAACGATATAAGGATTGATGGAGTAAAATTATTCTACAGGTATGATTTCTTTCTTAGTGAACTGATAAAGTTATATTTGATCTGCAACAACGATTGTTGTGTCCAGATATTGCAGTGACAAAGATTTGTGCCACAAAATGTGATGCCTATTTGAAAACAGACTTATTTGTTTACTACCGCCATTGGGGCGTATCACGCTAACTTCTACAATTTGTGTTTACGATTTGGATTGCAAATTTCAGTTTCAATAGTGCTTACGTCAACAATTACAGTGGGCGTCTCACGAAAACTTGAAATAAATTAATAGTGTGATTTATGTTTACAAAAGCTGATTATTTGCAAACATTTGTGCATTCTGAAACTTTTATTTATCCTGGTCACGGCACCAAATAGAGCTTCATAGTGCGAGTTGCACTAAGACAATTTTGTTTTCTTGTCAGCATAAAGTGTATGTTGAACCACAATTTTATTTACAGGTTATAATTTTCGAGCAGCGATAGCTGCAATTATTCCAAGTAAGTGCAGATAAATTTATATTATAAACTTTATAATTATTTCTGTGCTTACAATAACACTATAATGTCTAATACAATTCAAATCAGTGAAAGTGCTGTTCCCAGCTGGGTAATGGACACTATGGATATACTAAAGCAACAACTTCAACAACAAACCGAACTGAACAAAACTCTATCTCAGCAAATAAATGACATGAAAACAATTTTTGAAACTAAAATGACCACACTGCAAGAAAGTATGGATAAGATCCAAGCTGAAAATGATGAATTAAAAAAAGAAAATAGACATCTACAAAAAATCAACAAACTGAATGCAGAGTCAGAAATAATAATCCCAAGCAATCCCACGATATCCATAGCCACTCCAGTAAAGAAAAACAAAAATCGAAGGAAATCATCAACAAAAGCCAATACGAATAACAACCAACAAAAAACAATCAGTGACGAAGGAAAACAACAAGCAGTTACAAAAAGAACCAGATCAACCAGTTCGGAGGAAGATGAACCCACCAACAAAAAATTTCCCAATGCAAAAAATTTTATTCCAATTCAAAAACAACAAGCCAACACCACAGCAGCTCAAGATGGAGCCACCACCTCTAAGGAATGCCAGCATGGGGAACCGCCCGCTACATCCGAACCTAGGAGAAACCAACTGAACCAGCCTAATGACGTCATTGAAGAAGCAATGGAAGAAACAACAGATTTTCAATACCAGAGAGCAAGCAAACCCAGGATTCCACCGATAATAATAAAAGATAACAGCGTACAATGGCTAAACCTAAAGAAGAAGCTTCAAGACCAGCAAATAACCAGTTTTGAAGGTAAACACACAGGAGAATATTTAAAATTACATTTTTTCGAAATTGATATGAGACGTCGTGCCATAGATATACTAGATGACTTACAGATAAAATACCATACTTTCCAATTAAATGAAGAAAAGCCAATCAGAGTTGTCATTAAAANAGAATGTAAAACAGCAAATTTTAATGAAATCTTTAAATTTGAAAATTATATCAAAGATAAAAACTACAGACCAATAGCTGCACATTTCACCTCCGACGCCTCATATCATAACTATCAAAACAAATAATTTCATCAACCTTTCTGAAAATAACGTTTACTCATGCTGATACAATTCTGAACAACTCCAAAATCAAACAAACACAGTTTAGAGCAAGCTGCTCAATTTATTTTTGATTCCTTTTTAGTTATTCAAGCAAAGAGCTTGAAACATTCATAAAAGCAACTCCATTGCCTGCTTACCTCATTGTTCAACCAAAACTGTTCTAAAAATTCCAGATGAATGGGATAGGGGCCGCTTCGCGGCCCAGGTGCCCAATAAAATCGAAACACTAGGACTAGAATATCTGGAAAAATTAGGGAAGTGATAGCAAGTATACGTCTTAATGTTTTTTAAATTTATGAATATAATTGGTTTGTCTTATTTACTTGTCACAACCACTAAAGATTCAATTCTCAAATATATATGAAAACTTTCTCTCAAATACTTTTGAAATAGATTTTTGTATCATAAGCACAACTGGATCACGTTGAAGGCCACGCTAATTTTAAATGGCTTGCCCGTCTGGCTAAACGGTGAATAACTACGAGCAAAATTTGGCAGATTTCGCTAGTTTTTTTTAAAAAGGTTTAGCATGCTATGTCCGATACAAGTGGTGAATTATATAAGCCTACGAATTGTTTAGAAATAGTGGTGGATAAAAATCTACTAAATTGAATTTGTTAAACCCAGATTCACAATTAATAAACTACCACTTGAAAATATTTATTCGCTGTCCGGAGCAAGTTGGCATAATTGCGTCTATAAATAAAACTATTTTTGTGTGTTCTATATTGCATTAATATCTTCAAACCGTTTTAGTAACGATAACAGCATAAAAAAATTAAAGATTTACTCGAATTAATGCATTTCTAATAATCTTGGCTTCACCGGTCACCGGTGACCCCCGCGGTGCTACGAACAAACTCAGTGCCGGTCACCGATGACCCCACGGCATTCAACGTGTTAGGTAAATCCACGTAGACTACTAAAAAGAACTATGTAGTAGGTGATGACCCAGATGGAAAGCATATTTTTTGGAAGATAAAAAAAATTAAAAAAAACATCGTTTATATAACAAATTTATAAAAAAAAAACAATTCTTCTTTTAGATAAAAGCAATAAAGAAAAAAAAAAAGAATAATAATAAAACCAATATTTAATAAGCTGATTTTAAATATTTTAATTTTAACATAAATGTTCTATGTTACACTTCTTCTTGCATCCTCTCTCCTTCTTATCACAAACTGTCACAATTTCATAAAGACACTAACTCTCCGACAAGCATGGCATAATTTATAGACCAGCCCTTAGCATATATTTAGCTATCATTTTAAATATACCACGACTTCTGGTTTCGCATTTATGCTATTGTAAGTTGAAAACAGTAAATAGATTTTTTTAAAAGAAAATCCTTTATTTTAGATTTAGATTTTTTTTTAAAGATACTATTAAAAAGTAAGGAAAGAAAACAAAACAAAAATATATTTTTGCATGTCACCTTATCTTTAATAAAATTGAATGCAAAATTATTATAATTTCAGCTCGTATTTTTTCGGATTTTGTTATGCCTTTTTTATTTTTTAGAATTCGAAATTATAATTTGAGTTTTTAATTGCCTTGAAGGACTTTGGACATAGCTTAATTTTTTTTTAGGTTTTTAGCATATCTTAAAATTAATGATAATAGAAATCTAGTCTTCCCCACAGTTTTCTTTACCATATAACTTTACTATGGATACGTAAAATTTAAAGGAACTTGATATATTGATCTGAAAATCGAATTTATTCTGTTGGGAAATTTAAGCACAGAAGAAAGCAAGAAGAAAAAGATTCGAAGTATACTTACACACACGATTCGGAATAGACCAAAACTGTAAAATATTCAGGCTTAGAAACTAGAAAAAAGTGAATTGAAATAAATTTTTCACTTTCGATTGAAACTACTTTCGTATGAAAAGCTTTATTGAGAAAATATGTTAACAGTTTCTCAGATGGTTTGAATGCGCTGTAGGGATATTTTGAGGGCATGCAAAATTGCTAACAGAATTCAAAATTTTTGAATAGGGGGATTATTTTTGTTATAACCATTCGAATTTACCACACTTCTTTACATTTACTGTTATATTACCTTTGAGTATACATTATCGTTCAGCTGGGAAAATGTAGCGACATGTCATTCATTTTAAAGGTGACATTTTTACATCAAACTGTTCTTTTGTATTGTTGTTTCCAGGTAGGTTCTTTACAAGTTTCAGGTATTTCCACTGGAAAACTGCTGAATATAAAGAATGATGTTATTGCCCTCATGAGATGAATTTTTATCAAAATATATGTACATGGAGAGTTTTAAAGAAAAATTCCCTTCGAATATTTAAAAGGATTGTAAATTTTATTCTCTTCTATTTCATTTTCGATTCTAATAACGACGATTTTGACAGTCATTATTTGGAAACAATTGGAACAAACATTTAAAAAAAAACCTTATAATAATATTTATTTTTGTTGTTATGACCTATTTAAGACTACTAAAGAGAAATTACATAATTTGATTTTGAAATAAAAAGATTCTTTTAGAAAAAATGGTAGTTTATGTTTTGACTCATATGAAATTTTCTAAATCTGGCTACAAATGATGTTTCATACTATCACATTGACTTAAATCCTGATCGAAACAAGATATATATATATATAGACATGCCAACTTGCTCCGGACAGCAAATATATATTTTAGAGTGGTAGTTTATTAACTGTGATTCTTGGTTTAATAAATTCAATTTAGTACATTTTTATCCACCACTATTTCAAAATAATTCGTAGGCTTACATAATTCAACACTCCATAGGACTAAGCTCCTGCTATACCTCTTATATTCTCTTACATTCTCTCACCTCTTCTCATACCTCTTATATTATCAAATATTTGCAAAATTTACTTTGTAGTTATTTACCGTTTTTTTAATTATTTTGGCGTGTCCGGTGTATAT
>NC_092212.1:44261371-44311040 GCF_043381705.1 Parasteatoda tepidariorum | reverse complement strand
TTTATTTGTGGGCGGAGTTATAATTGTTTGATTTATTTAATTCACCATTACTTTGTTCAAAATAAAACTATTTAGTTATACTTTGAATTAACATTGATTATATATATGATTAAACTAACAATAATTAAAGTAAAAGCAAAGTAAGTCTGTCAAATTAGAAACGACTATATTTAAGTTACCGTTTTTTATTTAATAACGTAAATCCTGATTTTATACGAATGCTTTTCTGAATTACCCGTCCCCAAGGGGTTAAAGAATATAAAAGTAAAAACAATTTTTCAGCTCTCTAAAAGCACAATAATAATCAAATATTTTTCACGACTTTATGTTCGGTTATAAGAGAAAAGTGGTTTTGGTTGATGACGAATGGTTGATGGTGTTATTTCAATTCACTGTGCGCTACTGAACAGCAATCTTACTTTAAGTGCTAGTGTGAATAATGAGCAATTTTAAGAAAGTAAGCGGTATGTTATTTCGGTGTATAATTAATCATTCGCGGTGAGAAGCATTTTCTTGAGGAATTTAAATAGGATTTAAAAGTTAAAGTTTATTCAAGTTTTTAAAGACAATAATCATAAATAGCTTGTGGTTTGTTCAAAGGTGCTCTCGAAAACAAATAAAAATAGTATACTCATACTGTTTTATAGAACTATGTGCCTAGAACTTTCTTTTATGTAGTGATGGATAAAAATTATTTTTCAAAAGTTATTTATTAGTAACTTTTAATAAAAGTTTAGTTATTAATTTTAAATTACTTGTGAGATAGTAAGTATTTTTAAGAATAAAAATATAAAGAAGTATATAGAAAATATTAAGAATATATAGAAAATGTTAACAAAATAATAGGACAGCAAAATTTTTAAATTAAAGTATATTCTCCCCCACACGGTGACCAAATAAAAACAGTATTAAATAAAGATTTCTTAAAGAATTTAACAGTAAAGACAATTATTCAGCACTCTAAAAGCACAATAATCATTTTTCTCTGCCTTATGTTTGGTTTTAAGAGAAGTGGTTTTTCCTTTTCCTGCTATGGAGAATGTGCAATTTCATTTTTTTTGTCTCCATAATAATAATAACGCCCCCTTCTTCTCATATATGATTCTCCTTTTATTTGACGTTGCTATGGCAACCAACTGTAAAAGAGTAATATTCTACGAAATGAAAAATAACAAACAGTGTTAACTACAGAAGTTTTTTTACAACTTTTGTAATTTTAAAGTGACGCACGATCTTGCTTTCATTGTTCAATTCTTTAATAAATTACACGTTGAAAACTGTTTATAAATTATTTTATTGCTTTTCTTTTATTTTATTGAATTCGAAGTAAAAATTTATTTGTGAAGTATGATTATTATTTATAATATTTAACAGTCCTTAAGTTCTTTTTATTTAATATAGTATTGAAAAATATTCACTGATTTTCATAACGCCTGAAGTTTTTGTTCAATTTATTGGAATTATTCTCGAAATACAAATTTTTAAATAGATACTGCAAAAAAAAGAAGAAAAAATCCTATAGCTTAGAACCATCTGAAGTTTATTTATTTATTTATTTTTTTTCAAAATTGATTTTACCCATGACTAAGCACATTAAAGCCAATTTACATCATAAAAATTTTAAATTTCGTGTATTTTTGTTACAATTGTAAAATTCTGACTTTCCCGAGAATAATTCTTTAAAAAAAATATATTTGTTTGAAAAATTTCTTATTTTACTATCACGGGAAAAAATATTCAGCAAGAATCTCAAAAATTGAAAGGTATGCTTTCTTTTTATATTTAAAGTAGTCGCAAAATTTATGCTTTAATATTTGATTATAAATCCAACAAACTTTAAAAATTTTTTTTTGATTTATTATTAAATTATTCCTCCCTGCGAAAAAGTAATAGCTCTAATTTATTAGTCAGGGCATTTATAAGAGATATTATAATTCCTGTTTTAAATTTCAATTTAATTGTTAATTTGCAACCACTAAATAAATGATTTATTATTTATTTCGGGTTCCAACTACTTCGCTTTCAGTGATGCCAACTTGCCCCGGACAGTGAATTAATATTTTCGAGTGGTATTTTGCTAATTGTGATTCTTGGCTTAATAAATTTAATTTATTAAGTTTTTATCCACCACTATTTCTAAATAATTCGAAGGCTTATATAATTCGCGACTTGGGTGTATTTTTATTTAAATTATGCTAAACCTTATAAAAGAAAGCAAAATTAGTCAAATATTTTAGAAATCTAGTTGTATTTATTTACCGGATTTTAAATTATTTTGGCATGTCCGGAGCAGTTGGCACCTCTGCTCTTTCTGCAAAAGCTTACATAAATAGGTTGCGAGTTAAGTAGCAAAACTTATAGAATAACCATAGTATAAATGCAATGCACCCTTTTAATGCTAATTTAAATTTTTGATAGGTAGTGATAAATAATTTAATTAAGATGAAGAATACTCCTAACTAAAAATAACTTTCGTTAACACTGGTAAATCCTTTTTTTAAAAATCAGAGCAAGTTATATTGTATTATTATATTAGTTTAAATATATCAAGACAAAAGCGTGAAAAAACTGGGAAGAAAATCATTTTGTTTTAGTTTGTTTTCAGGAAGAGTTAAGAACTATTCCATGACTGCCAAGATTTTTTTTAAGCAGTTATAACATACATGTAAGATTGTATTTCCTGTGAGAGTAAATGATGATTTATTTATGATTGTAAACAGTTAGCGCATTTTTTACTTCGCGAGAAAGCCAGCTACAAATCAAATAATTTTACTGTCAGTCATTTTTCTTTTTTGTCTTAATTTCAGACCCGGTTTCTAAACTCTAGTGTTAAGTCATTTTTTCAAAAAAACAACAACAATTATTTTGCAATTAAAAGTTAAAACAAAATGTTTACTAATATTTTAATTTCTTTTAATATTTTTGGGTTGTAAGGACACATTATATTAACATTTCCTAAATAAAATTTTTTTACATAGGTTTGATTGTCTGATACTAGACCATAAAAATTAAGTGTTAGTTGAAACGAAAACACGAGAAATTAATCTTTAAATTTTGTCTAAAATTTTTTTTATCTATATACACCACGATTTTATTTACAATAGGGGAGAGTGGGGTCAATTGTAACAGGGTACGATTGTAACAGAGCAAAAATTTCGAATGTCGGGTTCTAGATAATCTAGGAAACAAATCTAAGATTTGTTTCCTAGGTGGCGCACAAGGTGTATTTAATAAATCTGCATGTACACCCCTGCTGGCCACCATTTTTATGTAGTTTTGAAAGAGTTACATCACAAAAGATATTTTCACGCTACGTAAGTACTTTTTTTTGGTATTAGAATATTATATTGTAACAAAGTAATTTTGTTTAAACAAATAAAAATTATTAACTGAATATGCAAGTGGACACCTTAATTAACATTTCAAAAAAAATTAGTTTTGTTAATTAACTAGCATTGTTTTTAACAAATGAAGCTGAAATGGCGTCTTGGGGACGATTGTAACAATAAGTAAAGGGACGATTGTAACAGCTGAAAATAAATAATCTTATGTTTACAAACCATTACTTAACTCTTTAAGAACCACCAATAGTTTCCTATATCATTTATATTATGTTGCATGTGCATTATTTTATTTGTCACCTTTCACAGCATAAATTAAAATTTTTAACCCCTTAAAGTTAAAAGTTTAACCCTTTAGGTCTCTGCTCATTATTATTTTTACTCCTAAAATATCACTACTATTTTGATCAATAAAAAAATATATCACAACTATGATAATATGTATAATTAACTATGTTTTAGTTGAATTTATGAACTGTTACAATTGACCCCGTAAGTGGGGACAATTGTAACAAGTGCACGACTGTCAAAAATTGTTAATAACTAATATAATAACATTAAAAATAAGGTTTTTTTTTCTAGTAGAGGATAGTCTACTTTACTCGTCTGTCAATTAATACTAATAATATATTGGATTTTTTGTTAGTTAAAAATAATTAAGTAAAAAATGTTACAATTGACTCCACTTTCCCTTACAATTCATGACTTCATTTAGAAAAATCGCCATTTTTTAAAAGAAAATCTCAATGGTGTACCAATTTAATGGTTTACTTCAACTGTTGCTTTATTGAAAAAAAAAAGGAAGAATGAAAACAATAAGGAAAAAATATTCTAAAATGAAGTATCGAATAACATAAAGTAGATAGAAGTGAGTTTGTCGTTTGCCAAAATCTCAGCCAAACTACCGGAAATCAAGCTAGGGTAGCGCTCTAACTCCCCAGTATCGATTATTCGGTGGGATAGAACATTTCGTCCACCCACATTCTACAGTTCTTGCTGAGTAGTGAGACTATTCGGTTGTGAGTAGTCTTCTCCTTGAATTATCGTTTGCGTTTAATAAAACAAAGAACTTAAATTGTATGGAAGAAAAATTCTAGAAGGAAACAGGCTTTCTTAAATATGATTGTTTAATTTAAAATTCTTTTAAATATTTCGATGTTGAGCGTTATGACTGTGGTTTTACCACAACATCCTAAAATCGCGGCAAGTTCAAGTACCACTTTGGTGTCTTCTACTTTGACACCGTCGACTTCGGCGAGTGTAAACACAAAGACCGCAATAAGATCGTCTGCTGTAGTGTCCCATTGCCAGGTAAGACTTGCTAAGCTTTGCAAAACAAATCAACAAAATTATTTATGATCGAAAGTTGTTTATGTATTGATTTCATTTATGAAATATATATTGAATTTTTAATAAATATCATAAATTTTTGGAACAAATAAATGATTTTCAGGAAATTAGTTAACTGATTTTTTTTATTCTTCAAACGATTGCAGAAATAAATGTTGAACTATTGATCAAAAATGCTCTTGTTTCATGCGGAATTAATGAAATGTTTTTAAAGAGAAATTAGGAAATTTCTTAGAATAACTTTTCGACATTTTTTGCGTTATAAAATGTTTTGCTAAATTAATTTAAATGCACTAGCAAAAATTTAAATATGAATGTAGGATTTTCCTTGCTCAAATAAACCCTGGTAAGCCAATCATATATGCATGGTTGTTCCAGGTATTGCAATTACAGAACAATTCCGTTTTTGCTAACTTGCTCCGGTAGCAAGATGTAAAAAACTTTATGTTTCAATCTATAACTGTTTACCTTTTCCACTAGAGAGGTGACTGTCAATCACCACTGTCGCCTGTAAATTATCCACCACTCTAATAGTGAAATTTTTTTCCATCATAATGTTTAGTTACCACTTCTTTCAGCGATCTCCGTGTATATAAGGTAAGCTTGTAAAAAAATGTTAGTGGTTGTGTCCATTTTTTTAATTGCTGAAAGGACTTCGAGTGCAAAAGGTTAATTTAATATAATTGATTTAAAGTTACCTTGTTTCACCACTGCTAATAAATACTTTAAAGGTACATAAAAAATGTTATTTTGTCATTATTAGTAATTAAGATATTAGGTGTAAACTTGCTCGCTACCCCTTTTGTTACGTTACTTGTAATAAAGCTCGAAAAAATTTTGCTAAGTTCGACAAAATTCTTTATATTTTTTACAATTCTTTTGAATATCTTTGGCGGAAGCGTAGAATTATATACCTGCCAACTTCTAATCTCTCCGCCGATAATTTTCCACATAAGTAGTATTATTCATTTATATATATGTCGAACTTATTTAAAAGTCATGGTGGTCAATATAATTTTGAATTTAATTCATAAATGCAAAGAATAAAATAGCAGGCTTGCACTTTACTACCACTTTAATGTATAAATAAAATTTTACAATAAAAGAGTTAAAGTTGGCAGCAATGATTACCTTGTCCTATTAATGTAAAAAATTCAATTGTAAATAGAGTGGTAAAACATTAATTTGTAAACAAAGTGGAAATTTTCTTACATTGGTTAACAAACATATCAACGCATCATGAGTAGAGATTTAATTAGGAAGAATTGTGTTACTAATATATCGCTATAGATCTGCATGTTTTTTTTCTTCTTAAGAATAGAAACTAATAATGAAGTGATTGTGCTAACAGTTAGTAACTTTTGGAGCAGAAGATCCCTCCTGAAATGAAGAAATTGGTCTTTAACAAGCTAAAAAAAGTTTTATAAAAATTCAATTTGTGACGAAATTTTCTGCTTCAGTTTGCTATCTCAGGAAAAAAATATTTTGAACAAACCCCAAATGGTTTAGGATACAAATTTTCCTTCCATCAGGTAATTAAAAAAAAAAATCCCTCAAAGAGCAGCAAGTTGGCATACCTGTTTCATGGCTAACTTACAGGGCTGTTTGCACCCCAGAAAAGAGAAAAACCTGGTAGTAAACTTGTTTCATAATTCGAACTTATTTACGCAAGAAATAAACGTTCATGGCTACTAAGACAGTATTTTCAATAATAATTTTCGAGAATAGGCTTTTTCTACTTAAGGAAACAGTCTTATACTTTTAAAATGATTTGGTATCCTAAGTTTTTAATTTCCCCCCCAAAAAAATGTATAGATATGAAATGATTTTATTACCAGTTTTTTCTCTTTTTCCAGCAAAAACAGTCCAGCTTTAATTCTCTTTGAAATTCTTTCAGACAATTTGAGTTTATTCTGAGGTTCAGTTTAGCAAAGTTCCGTTAAGCAACGCCTAAAAAAGGGAACAATTATTTGGAAATAAACCTTATTAAATAATAAAGTACGATAATGCCTTCTGCTTAATTACAATGTAATAAATAAATAACAAAATATTTTAAGGACATTAAAATTATTTTAAATTAACAAAATAAATAAAAACGAGCTTTAATCAAGCACTCCTCTAATAATATTACATCTAATGAACATAATATCTAATGAACCAAATAATAATAATATCTAATGAACCAAATTTTAGTAAGATATATAAGAAAAGGCCCGTTAAACGTCGATTGCGTATCATGTTTGTCGTTAGCTAAATTTTAATTGCATCCTTCAAGTGCAATTAGAGCATCTTGGTGGATTTCAATTAAATCATAATGCAAATTTATCCCCGTTATCAAAAATACGATTAAAGTTAATTTATTTTGCATGATTCTATTTGATTCTAGAGTTGCATCGCAACATTAGATTGGATTTAGAGTTTCGTTAATTCTACGATCTGAATTGTTTGCATTAAATTTATTTTATATTTTCTCTTCATCTAATTCCTTTTTTAAACTGAATAAATTGTAAAGGAAACTAATATCTATAACCACTACTTAGACGGGCAATTTTGTAGGCTTTTAATAGAACTGAGGTTAAAAGTCGTGGGTAAACAAATAAAAGTGAACACAAAAGGAATAAATAAATGATTAATTTTCCTGTCAGACTCACATTTTCTTAAATTTTAGATGTTCATTATCAAAAGGTGTTTATTCTCACTATAATAAAAAATCACCGCAAGTTAATAATATTTTTTTTAATTCAGATTAATTTAATATATTAAACGATCAATATTTTTTTTAAATTCGCATCTATTAAACATAAGATAAATTTTAAACTACAAATTATTTTACAACTAGAATCTTTGTGGCAAAAACTGGAAAGTTTGCACTTTTTTTGCGTTTTTGCAAAAGCCTTTAGCAGGGAAACCTATTGATCCGCTGCGGAAAAAGGCTTTTAAAAGAGATAAAAAATTAGTTTTGGTCTGTATTAATAAAATATATTTCAAATATATTTATATATAAATATTTAATATATTTAAATACATTATTTCATGCATTATAAATATGTATTATTACATTACAATACATTACATTATACATTACACAATACATTACATTACATTACATTACAATATATTAATACATTAAAATATATTTATTATTAATATATTTAAAAACGTATATAAATATTTTTTTCATATTTGTTAATATCTATAATTATCTCTTTCTATATGCATTATAAATTAATAATAGAAAATAGCCTAGTAGAAAATATTGAGCATAGATCTTCTTTGGAACTAACTTAATGGTTAAATTTAATTAATTTATCATAAAAATTTTATTGTTCTTTCTTGTAAAGATTTGAGTTTTGCTTTGAATTAATGAATTGCGTATAAATATATTTAATATCAGAAAGTCTTTACACACACTCAGAAATAATTAAACCCATAAATCACGTAAAAAGAAGCAGCCTCTAGACTTTCTTTCAAATATAATGGAGCACCGATCATGTTTTGTCAGCAGACATTAAAAGCAAATTTCGTAATTATATTTATTTTTAGCGTGGTGGAAGCGTTTAGAATAAGAAAGAAGGTGAAAACTAATTTATGCTACCAAAATGTCAAATAGAAAATTAATTATCCGGTCAAGAAATTCTAAGACAGGAAGAGGATATTTTTATGTGATGTATGGATTATGCATGCCTAGATGCAACCCCTAACGGTTTTGCGAGAAAATTTTATTTATGTATATATAAAGTGGCTGTAAAATTATTGCTCCGATATTTGATTAATTAGTTTAATTTTAAGTAGTTTTCTTCCACAAATATATATAATAATTAAAACATATATAATGAAGGCTTTGTCTCGATGCTGATATTCTTTTTTTAAAAAAAATCTCTTTATAATTAATTAATTTTTGGGTTCTTGCTGTTCTGAAAAGTTATTAGCGGTGATGAAAAGCAGACAAAAACAGGAAAACAGACAGTTAATTCATTTGTGTTATTTTGTAAGGAAAATGCAGTCCTACCAATTTTCTATGCTTTTTGGGAAAATTTATTCGTGTTACTAAACCTATGTTTTAACACGTTCACGTCAGGTGACCCACCGGTGGGTCACGCTAGATTGTCTCATCTTGGCAGCGCACCGGAGTAAAAACTGGTAACAATAAATTTCATTTTTTAGTTTTTTTCCGGGAATAATAAAAATTCATAACTACCAATTGTTTTTAACGGATGCAATTTTTATATTGAATTGCTTCTTCGCCGTGATGAATTTATTTTGCCACCACAATGTAGCAAAATTTCAAAATGTTTTTAAACACAATGTACATATGTCACGATGTATGGGATAGGGGCCGCTGCGCGGCCCAGGTGCCCAGTTCTTTTTAAATAAAGCGAAGCGAAGCGTGATGAATTTCCTTACAGTGAATTGTTATTGTTTAGAATAGATTAGCTCCTCCTGAATATTATCTAATATTGAAATAGTTCTTCTACCAGTATTATCTCTTTACCCGTACCAGTATTTTCACTTTTCCCGGCGTGAACGTGTTAATGTATTATTTGTAGATTTGTAAGTTAAATTTAAAATTACTCCCATACTTTCCACTTACATGTAAGTAATTTAATAAAATAAATCTGCATGAAAACTCCCTCTTAGACATCTAAACGTTGAAGCGTTATCTTAAAAATCGAATTTCTATTATGAATTTACAAGCACTATTATATTTTTCTAAAACTTTTGAGGAGAATGAAGTTATTTATAATTTTACTACCATTAAGAAAAACATTTGTTGAAAAGTGCAAATTTCGGTAGCGATTTTTATGATTTGAGTTAATTTGGCCACGCCTATTGAGTCACTCTCTTTTACATATTCAGTATAGCATTGAATAAAATTGGACACTTAATCCTGTCAATTATACTAAAAATTCGAAAAATATAATCGTGAAATAATTGTTAGAGAATGTTCAAGAGAATAAATTAAACGAATAAAAACTACATATCAGATACAAGATGACTATAAATTCCTAAGTAAAAAATAACTTTTAAACTCTCTATTTTTTTTTCTTTTTAAATTTTATAATTAAATTCTAAATAATTTCTTGAATACCTATTAAGTATAACACAAAAAATTTGCATTTAGTATCCTGTTAAATACACCAAAAATTATTTCAGTGAAGTAATTATTAGAGTATACTCTAGTAAATGAATAAAACGAATAAAGCTAAAGTCAGATAGAAATTATTAACTTCCTAAAGGAAAAATAAATGTTAAATCATCCAATTCATGTTTTTTATTTAATATTTAATAAGTTTCAAAGAAACTCTTAAATGCGTATTACTGTAGCATTGCAGGGAAGTTATGAGAGACTGAAAATGTTAACAGTGATAAAAACTCGAATAATCTTTAATTTCACATCAGTAACTACCAGCTATAAATTACATTCCAAATTTTCCATATTTAAACGAAACACAATATTTGGTTGCATTTGACTAAAAACCTACCTGGTCGTGCGGAATCGACTGCCAAACTATGAGAAAAGTGTTGATGTGTCAGGTTCAAAACCCGCCGTAAGTATGGATGCATCCTCAGAGATGCCAAACAGCTGCGGACGCGGCATAAAAATCTAAAAAAGGAAAACAACTTAAATTTGCATATAATTGACTAATTTTGCTTACTTTTCAATCAGTGTTGCATGATTTAACAGGTACGAAGTAACGAATTGTTTAAGCCTTCGAATTATTTAGAATAGTGGTGTATAAAAACCTAATAAATTGAATTTATTAAATCACGAATTACACATTAATAAACTACCACTCGAAAATATTTATTTGCTGTCCGGATCAAGTTGGCATCTCTGTATCCTTAGTTATGTCTTTCTCTAAATTCTTCTTTCGATTTGACAAAGGTTTATATGCCTAAATTGAGCTAAGTAATGTATGTAATTTCAATAAATTAAAATAAGAAAAAAGCGATTGTTTGCCTCTACTTTTAATAGTGAAAATGCTTGAAAAAAAAATTGCTTGAAAATGTTGCTAATTTTTATTCAACATTTGCCATTTTTACATTTTTAGTCACCTGTGGCATCCCTGGCATTGAATAATATTCTGTTAACTGTAAAAAAATATTCAAAAAAAATATTTTTAAAATAATTATTTTCTGTGTTTTAGATAATTAATGAAACGGATAAAAGGAAAATATCCGAAAGGAAATTATCGTAAATCCTCAAGTGAAAATTAAATTTCGAATTTTCAAAATCATCTCTGTTTTTATTTCATATTAAAAAATTCTGAAGAAACTCTAAATCCGTATTACATCTCTTAAATCCATCTAATTAATAATACCATTTGAATGAAATTGGATAAGAAATAACCCGTCAATAAGTGCTAAGATAAAACTATGAAAATTAGAGAGCGATTTTTAAAATTCCAAGCGAATAAACCAATCAGGAAATACCTGTAATTACAGAACTTGGAAATTAGCTTTGTTGAAGGATCACGAAGACGGTTCATTACCGTAAAAATAACTAAATGGTTGATGACGTTATTCCCATTCACTGTGCGCTACTGAACAGCAATCTTACTTTAATTGCTAGTGTGAATAATGAGCAATTTCAAGAAAGTAAGCGGTATGTTATTTCGGGGTATAATTAATCATTCGTAGTGAGAAGCATTTTCTTGAGGAATTTAAATAGGATTTAAAACTTAAAGTTTATTCAAGTTTTTAAAGGCAGTAATCATAAATAGCTTGTGGTTTGTTCAAAGGTATTCCAGAAAAAAGATTTTCTTGTATTCTAACATCTGCTCTCGAAAACAAATAAAAATATTATTTTGCAATAATTAAGGATACTAATATTAAAACGCAGCAAAATTTGTTGAAAGTATGCCAAAAAACATTCAGGATTCAGCAGAGTTTAAAATGTATCCACATTATTGCTAGATTGCATCGTTGGGGGGCGCACCGGAGTTAAAACTGGTAACAAATTAAAATTTCATTTTTTAGTTTTTTTCCGAGAATAATAAAAATCCACAACTACCAATTGTTTTTAACGGATGCAATTTTTTTATTGAATTGCTTCTTCGCCGTGTTGAATTTCCTTACAGTGAATTGCTATTGTTGAGAATAGATTAACTCCTCCCGAATATTATCTAATATTGAAATAGTTCTTCTACCAGTATTTTCTCTTTTCCGTCCCGCTTTCAGGCGCAACACCCGGGGTGAACGTGTTAAAGTGAATTAAGTACTTAAAGTGATTGTAAAATTTTTGCTTTCATTATGAAGGATTTTAACTACACATAAATTAATTAAGTATGCATATAAATGCATGGTAAATGCAAGTTGGTGAGATTAAACTCTCACAAAACATACAAATATGTTTGTCAGTAATTGATTTTTTATTTACGTTTTACTATCACATCGGAAAAAGCAAAGGTTGGTTGTATGAACCCTAAGAAAAGAAAAAGTACATTATAAGCTTTGTCTAATCCTTTCGAAGACAAACTAAATGGACAACAAACAACAAATAACAACAAACTTTTCGTTTTACTTTTAAGTATGTACGTACAAGGTAGTGAAACAATCGGAGGAACAAAAATAAAAACATAATGTTGTCAAATTGTAAATTTTTTTGCTATTACTTAAACACAACACGGCAATCATAAATATTAAAATTTTTACTATATATGTTAAAATTATTTAAATATAATGGTAATTAAAATTATATTAAATTAAATTTGATAAAACACTAACCAAGAAGGAATGTAATAATTTTGCTATCACATTAAATATAAAAATAAAATCTTCCTTCAGAATCCGATAGAAATAACAGGTATGCAGCCTTTCCGAAATAATATTTTGTAGAAGCTAAAGGTTCTGTGAGTTAGGAATTTTTTATAATCAATTATAATTTATGCAACCCTTAACTATGCTTTTCTTCAAAAAAGCATGTATAATATTTTGATTATTTTTTGAAATTATTTGAATAAATTGCTAATGAAAAAGGAAATATCAAAATTTCGAAAAATATATATTTATTTTCCAACTACAATATAAAGTAAAGACAAAAAGGAATTACCAAAAGAATATACATTTACATCAATATCAGAATTACATAATCAAAATGAGAATTGCATCGAATATAATCAGAATTGCATCAATATTTATAAACAATCTTTACGATTCAAAATGAAATAACCAAATTCAAAGAAATAGAAATATTTTTCTGTGATAATCATTGTCACAGTTTACAAGTTCTTTTTAAAAACCATAATTAAGCATATTTTATTCAATTTTAACTTACCATACGACAAAAGCCACTAAAGTAGAAACCACTGCTAATTCAGCTGCCTAACATAAAAACAGTTTTTTTCAAATTAATTCGAGCCTCCCTTTTTTTTGTTAGTATTTGACTATTGCTAAATAATGAATTTTACTCAGTAAGTTGGTGTTCCTCCAAAAGAAGCTCCATCATTTAGGGTTCCGTAAGCAAAAAAAATAGTGCGTGGAGTCCTTCCGCGCGGAAGAAGTTAAACTTCGCAATCTGCGACGCTAATTGTAGAAGAATCAGCAGTCGTAGAAGGATCACTAGTTCTATTCAACGACTCTTTTTCCTGCTCCGCTCGCTTCCGTGCTCTGTAATCACGGTAATATTGTGCATTTTTCCATCGTGGACCTCTTGAAACAGTGGAAGTGCTTGTGGTTGCCTCATCATCTCGCCCTGGAAAATGTATTTGTATTAATAATGTATGTGAATGCGCCATAATNATTTCAGAAAGAAGACTTTCTTGTTTTCTAATATCTGCTCTCGAAAACAAATAAAAGTAATATTTTGTAATAATTAAGTATACTAATATTAAAACGTATTAAAATTTGTAGAAAGTATGTCAAAATAACGTTTAGAATTCAGCAGAGTTTAAAATGTATCCACATTATTGTTTCTAGCATTTTTTTTCGATAAAATAAAATACCTGAAACTACCCAGATATTTTTTTATAATTAGTACATATATATGAAACAGCTTCTTGGCAAGATAAGACAAGCCACATTAAGTTAAATATTGTAAAATAATTTTAAAAAAATGAATAGATTTCATAAATATCGATTGGCTTCGACTTGTAAAATTTTTTTTTATTCGTAGCAAAAGTTAAGAAATTTTTAGTTCAATATTTTTCATTTTAAGTAGTTTCCCTCCACTATTTATCAAAAACTTGAAGTATCTTATTAAATAGTACAACTTTATTGCAGTTAACACGTGGTGACAATATTAAAGAATAAACGCAATTATTCTTATTCTACAATTTGTACTATTCAATTGTAATGAAGATTAAATCTAAGTATTCTTATCCTAACCAAAAATTTTCATTCTTTGGCAACATTAAGATATTTAATTCTAAACTTTCTAAATCACTTTTGCATGAAACTTTTTTTTTCCTTCCATAGTTTAAAGCTATTGCACATCTAATTTTGAGTAAGATAAAGTAGATTTCAAGTAATGGTGCTTTTAAAATGTCAATGTTATTTTATGGTTTTCACTGTAAATCCCACGAAACTAATTCAATTACTTAAAGCCAGCTCTTTAGGACATCGGATGACGATAAATTCTTACTTAATAAGACACATCATTATTTTACCTCATTATGTACACAAATAAAAGATTTAAATTTCAGAACTGTCTTGCATTAGGGGAAGGCTTTAAACATAAAGAAAGACGCGAGCCGTTTCATAATCGAGAGATTGTAAATCTGTCAAAATACTCTTTATTTTCTTCAGGGGAGAAGAATATAATCGATCACACCTTTCCTACGCATAAACATTTAGCGTAGCTAAATATTAAGTAGATTGATGGGATGCCATAATGGGAGACCGTTAAACATTTCTAGTGGTATATACTTTCAAACCAAAAATTATTATTTTTTTAAAAATTTGATGTATCCTTAGGAAAAGTCTTTCTCTATACTTAAAAGAATAATGTTTAAAATTACGGCTGCAAGCAATATTTTAACGAATTCCTTAATTATGCCAATTTTGAGATTTGAGATTTTTCAAGTGGTGCATTAATATTTTAATTCTTTCTGTTGATAAAGAATAGTCATTAAAATTAATGCCATATTAAAGTTTAAATCACTTTTTAATGAAGTAATTATGTATTTTGACTTGACTTTATTTACTCTTTTAATAAAAGTTCTAAATATAGTTATATAGCTTTGGGTTCGGCAACAACTTAATTTTCTTCGTAGATATGTAGTAGCATAATTTTTTAAAAAAATATTTTACTTTTTACTTTTTTCACTTTTGTTTAAATCAACTGAAATTAAGGCTTGGTTTATGGTTTAAGGTTTGGTCCTGGATCAACAATTTTTTTATATTTTATAACCGTTGTTGAACAGCAGACCCAACTTTTTGAGTTTACGGCTACCAATGTTCAGCTCCATAGCCTTGTAATTTTGAATTCAATCCAGAAGACAAAGGAGCTAATGGGTCAAGTACTGGAAGAAATTTGCCTTCATGTAGGACTTTTTTGATGGAACTGACCCGCATTTGCGTTACATTAAAGGAAGACCACGAAAACTTCCCGTGGTAAGCCTGATGGCAGGAGGACTCTTACCCATGATCCATCTACCACCGAGGATATTTTTCGTCAGCTCTATGGCCGGTGTGGGCCGGGTGCGGAATTCGTATCGACCAGCCATCGTTGAGAACTGAACCCGGTTCACCTCATTGGGAGATGAACGCTCTGTTTCTGAGTCACCACAGCTCTTGATCAAGAATTGGGACAAACTAGCCTTCGTGGAGGAATTTTTAATGTAACTAACCCATATTTCTTTTCCTGGAGAGTTAAAACATCCCATGATTAGCCCGTTTTCAAGGGCTAATCATGGCCCATGATCCATCTACTACTAAGGATATTTTACGTCAGCACTGAAGTCAAACCAAATTGGGAGCAGAATTAGTTTTAACCAGCCACGGCTAGGAATTAGTACAGGGGTTGGACAAAAATATGGAAAATCTTTCTATACTTACTCAATGTAAACAATTTTTCTTTTACCAGCAAATTTTTTGGAAGATTTTGCATGGTAAAAGTGTTAGCACAATTTCAAAGATCATATTTTTAACTTATAATATTTGAAGAAGACGTAAGCAAAACTTTATCAAATCTGATGCAAATTTTCACTGAATAATTGTATGAGGTGGTCGTAGCCTGGGAGAATTTAAAAAATCGTAACAAATGATTCACAAGACTGTTATAAATTTTTACTTTTGATTTAATTTTAGGAATTCAGTGATCAGTATTAACATTCAAACATATTTCTTTAAATTTAAAAATATTTCTTTGGTTGAATGGAATTAGATAAAACAATTTCAGAGTTGCCAACTTGCTCCAAAGCATTTTCTTGTGATAACTAAACTTCAGTTACTTTTAGTTTAGTATTTTTCATTTTATATAATTTTCTAATTTTTCCACCACTTCAAATCGAAAATTTGAAGTATAATCATATAAAATGCAACTTTGTGGCAAAGAACTTACTACCTCATGTTATACCAATATCTTAGATTTCATTTTAAATGAATAACATTTTAACCCAGGTAAGACTTCACTATCAATCCTCTCTTTTTCAATCCTTATTATTTTAAGCTTAGATGAAAGAGTAGATAACTCTCCGGCTAAGGAACCGTGTTCACACTGTATTAGTCAGTCGGTCAAGGGTGAAAGCGAGACATAAAAGAAGAAAACCTGGTAGAAAAACCATTTCAGTTATAGCTAGTTTTCAGGAGGAGTTTACTTATTCTTTTTTTAAAACTATTCAACTGTATCTACTTTATCAAGGAAGAGAAGCAGTTTTATATATTATATATAATATATGCAACAATTATAAACGAAATCTTGATAGTGAGCATGGCTGAAAGCCCTTATATAGCAAGACGGAAAAGATGAAGAACTGGTACGAAAGACATTTTATTATAGCATTTTTTTTCGAGAAAAATAAAATATGTGTAACGATCAAGATTTCTTTAAGATTTTAACATATATATAAATCTGCTTCTTTTCCATGATAAAATAGATATTGTAGAATAGTTTTAAAAAAAGAATAAGTAAACTCCTCCCGAAAACTAGCCATAACTGAAATGGTTTTACTACCAGCCTTTTCTCTTTTCCGTCTCGCTTTCACCCCTGATAGTTAGTGATATTTTATTTTTCTTGAAAAAAATGCTAGAAGGAAATGTCTTTCGTAACAGTTTTTTTCTTTTCCATCTTGCTATATAAGGTCTTTCAGCCTAGCAGTCGCAGAGATGCTACATCACTCCTTAAAAAACTCAAAACATGCCAGAACAAAATCCTCAGGAAAATAACAAAAGCAAGATGGTTTATCCGAAATAAAAACATACATCGCGACCTCAACATAGATTTTTTAGATCATCATATTGCATATGCATTTTGCAGAGCTAAATTTCAGATTTTTTGAAAAAAACATAAATTGTGACACCGCAGGATTCAACGAAATTTTTACTTTTTACAAACCTAAGAGAAGACATAAACCTCAGGCCGATGGCAGCTTACTTTTGTAGTGACGTAATTTTATCTAAAATTCAAAATATTTAAATTCCTTTTACTCCAATTGCATTCCAATTACCAGAAAGAACCATCCTAAAGATCACAATTCAAGACGAATGGGAAAAAGGCCGCTAACGGCCCCAGGGGCCCAGATAAATTTTGATGATGATGAAGTCGCAGAGATGCCAACTTGCTCTTCTTTGCAAAATAGTATTTTCTAGCGGTAACGAAATTTAAGTTAATTTTAGTTTAGTATTTTTAATTTTAATTATTTTTTACACAGCTAAATATCAAAAATTATAAGAATCATATAACATGCAACCTAAAAGCATTATTTATTTGGTTACTGTTTCTTAAAGTAGGCGTAACTATGCTTATTTTACCAGTTATACTTTTTAATTCGGTACCACTTTATTAAAACTTTTCCAGAGAGCGGAATAGATGGTATCTCAGCAGTCGGGTAAGATTTATTTCGCGGAACTCTTTAAAAAATTTTTGAAATAATCCTTGTTACTAAAGTTCCACTATCTAATAAGCTACCAATTTATTAAAACAGTTGGTATCCCTGCAGTTTGTTTCTTTGAACTTTGTCTACCACTTTTCGAATATTCCAGACCGTAACTATAATTTCAAATTATGTTTATATTTATATGTGTCAATTCAGATTCGATATTCAAATGTTATTTCTACTATATTTATCTATGTCAACCTATGTATATATATTTTAAATTATGTTTTTATTTATATGTGTCAATTTAGATTCGATATTCAAATGTTTATTTACCCAAGCAAAGTGCTTGTAATTTTGTATTAGCTACCACATCGACTGCTAAATTCAAAATGTTATCACTTTAAACTAATGTAAATTTCTAGATGTATGGGATAGGGGCCGCTGCGCGGCCCAGGTGCCGAATTTTTTATAAATAAAGTAAGTAAGTAAGACCGTAACTATAATACTAACTATTTATGTAGCATTTTGATAAAGAAATTAAAATTTGCAACTTTTTCGAGGTCATGTTTTTTTTAATTTACTATTACAACTACACCAGCGGAAGTGCTTTGCTAATTTGCTTAAATTAATTTTTATAAACAATTTGAAATAGTTAGTTATAGTAAGTTATAGTGGTAGTAACGATCGAACAATCAATGAGATAAAAAATAAACAATAATGACTTGAGTTTTATACTACTTTTTACCTTTTTAATCAATGATGTGATGTATATATATATATATAAATAAATATTTTTGAATAATTTATATTAGTAGTAATAACAAATGGTAACTTTAAAAAAAATAGAATTTTTTTGTTACTACTTTTAAAAACTTTGCAAAATTACACAGCTTATCAATTTTTGCGCGTTGTATATTGCTCAATTTCACGTGACTTGCATATACTTGATTTCCCTATTAAAGTTATTTTATCTCTAGCAAATAGACTAATGGACGATTTCTGGAATAAAAACGATATTGATTTCAAGCATTCTTTCCGCTATCGATTTGCGAGAAACAGAGGCGTGGCTTATAGCAATGAAAGGGTTCAGCATATAAATTTTTTGTATTTTATTCGCTTATCCTGAAGGAACGGTTAGACGATCAAAATCTTACTCCCCTATTGGTCCTTCGTGGGTAATTTCGGATAGGGTAGCTTAGATTACAGTCATTACTCTAAACTATTTCGCATAATTTAGACTTCTGAACAATGAAACATTGTTTCATTTCCATCGAAGAAAGAAAACGCAGTTTGCTATTTATTGCTCAGATAAGATGGAAAAAAAATTCATTTTATACTCCTTGCATGGTTGCAGCGATTCAGAAAGCTAATAATAACTATTTTACATAGCTATCAAAGTGACTAGTAACTGGTAACAATCAGAATTTGTTTCAGAAAACTATTAAACTTCGCAAAAGTTTTGAAAATTGTTTTTATTGATTGCTTCCAATCTGTTTCCTTCTTGAGCTTCGATTTGCGTAGAATGAGGGAATGACAATTTTGTAATGCATCTCAAAAAGCCGTAAGATAAAAAGAAAAAAAAAGTGAGCAAATAGGTTTTTGTAACTATAAATAATTTGGTTAATTTTTTTATGATTATTTGAAGGTCCTATTGTGAGATATCGATAAACGCAAGGTAAGAAAAATCTCTCCATGCAGAACTGAATATTTATCTGTCCCGTATAACGTCCTAAGACATTCATCCGATTGCCGTAAAATTTGACACACTGACAATTTGAAACACGAGCTGTCACTGTCGATATTCAAACACTCTACTCTTAATCGTATGAAAATAAATTTTCTCATATGATTACCACTGCGACCGTGATTCTTTTATTTAAAAGATAAATCTGTAACTTCAGATTGCAGACAGCTTTATCCAATAGAAAATGAGTTTCGCACAAAGTTAATTGCGCGTGTTTAGCAAATTTTTTTTCTTATCTGCTTTTTTACGTGAGGTGAACACAAATAAAATCACGTGGAAAGTTTTCGTTGTAAGTAATGGTTATAGTTAGGTTTTAGAAATGTCTTTCGATAATCANATTTGGTTAATTTTTAGAAGATTATTTGAAGGTCTTATTGTGAGTTATCGATAAACGCAAAGTAAGAAAAATCTCTCTATACGGAACTGAATATTTGTCTGTCCCGTATAATGTCCTAAAACGTTCATCCGAATGCCGTAAAATTTGACACACTGACAATTTGAGACACGAGTTGTCACTGTCGATATTCAAACATTCTACTCTTAATCGTATGAAAATGAATTTTCTCATATGATTGCCATTGCGACCATAATTCTTTTATTTAAAAGATAAATCTGTAACTTCAGATGGCAGACAGCTTTATCCAATAGAAAATGAGTTTCGCAGAGAGTTAATTGCGCGTGTTTAGCAATTTTTTTCCCCTATCTGCTTTTTTACGTGAGGTGAACACACTAAAATCACGGGGAAAGTTTTCGTTGTAAGTAATGGTTATAGTTAGGTTTTAGAAATGTCTTTCGATAATCATAAATAGAGCATTTAAAAAAAACTGTAGTTGTTTTTTCACGTAGCACAAGAGCTGCACAATCGGTTATTGGCGACGAATTGGAAAACAAACTTGAGAATGTTCCGAGGACATGACATCATAATTTTGATCCTCTGCGGAGGGAATGGCTTTCCCCCACTTTGGTATTAGCCCAACGATCTGCTCACTAAGTCGAGCAGTTTACGGTCGAATAGTTTAACGAGGACCGGTATCACCCATCCACGGTCCCTTCATTGCCTGAATTGAATAGTAAAAATTGTAGAATAAGGATAATTACACCCATTCTTTAAAAATGTCACCACGGGATAACAGAAATAAAGTTGTATTTAATATGGTACTTTGAATATTTGGTAAGTAATTTTGGAAAAATGACTTAGCTTTAGTGTTTGTTAATAGTCTACCACTCTATAAAGTATTTGGCAATAAGCGTATTAGTTGGTAGTCCTGGTTAACACATATATCGGCCGCCAAACATTTAAATAATTTCTCTGCTTTTTTAAAAGGTTTTCTAAGTTCAAAGGTATAAAGGATTGGAGAACGGATTAAATATTTTATTTATAGGTTAACTCGCATGGCGTATAATATGAAGTAATGCAATTTGGTGATTTAATCTCTAAATAGAGTGTCATTTCAGTACCATTCTATAAACAATTTTATAAATTAGTTTTTAAGCTCCTTTTTATTGATCAAATGACATAAAACCTAAATCCAGGTTTAAAAATTCTGAAAATTCTGAATATATAAAAATTTTTATACCTTGCAATTCAATCTTTTTTTATTACTAAACAATTAATTAATAAAAATTATTTAGCTCATCTAAATTCCCCATTAAGTTGCATATTTTTCTTCATTTTTTTGGAAATATTTATTGTAGTTTAGCCAATCATTCAAAAAATATAAAGAGAAACGTGGCATATGAAATTAACAGTGGACTGATAATTTTTGAACTGTTTTAACGATAGAACTGTAAAAGTCTGCTTTTCAAAACTTTGTCTACTCTGCCCCTTTTAGGAATTGTAATTCCAAATTTGTTTTTTAAAAAAAGTATATTTCTTCAGAAAACGTTCTTTTTGTGGTCAAATTGAACATATTCCGCCACGGTCACAGTTACCTGTTTTACGTATATTAAGCGATTTCTTTGCGACATTACTAAAACACTTTACAGAATGAAAATCCTACCAATCGCCCAAATGTTCCAGATCCGTGTTTTTGCTGACTGTGCTTGTCTTTTTTTGGTTCTCGTTCAGCAATATTTCATTAAAGTTTGCTTAGTTTAATTTAGCTGCGTGTTTGTCAATTCTTTCTATTTTGAGATCTTTATCGTGGTGTTTGTTTTATATGAATCTTTTTGCATAAGATATTTTTCTCAGAAATTTGTTTTGGATGGTGACAAGTTTCTTCATTTGTGTTTCTGAAATGCTGACCTATGCTAGTGATACATAAGGGAGAATCGGTCTGATCATTGAAATTGTCGTTTCAATTTGGTCTATAGATGTGGCAATGGACTCTAGCCGATTAAATCACAACCCTTAAAAGTCAAGAGTAATAATTACGTTTTTTCTTTCTACACCAAATCACTTATAGAATCGACTACTTGATCAAAACTGTCTGACAACTTTTAATATGGTTTATTTATTCATTTATAGTTATAACATAAATTTGCTGGCTTGTGTGCTCCATTAAAGCTCATAAACCTGTGTCAAATCAAAGTACAGTACTAAGATATACCCAGAGTAACAGTAGGATTCGAACCAGCTACCTCCACGCTTTGCATAGTGTTTGACAAGCGATACCACTCTGCCAGGGAGGCCCCTTTAACACGTTCTCGCTGGGGTGAAACACCGGTGAGTCACGCTAGATTTTCTAATCTTGGCGGCGCACCGGAGTAAAAACTGGTAACAAATAAATTTCATTTTTTAGTTTTTTTCCGGGAATAATAAAAATCCATAACTACCAATTGTTTTTAACGGGTGCAATTTTTATATTGAATTGGTTCTTCGCCGTGATACATTTCCTTATAGTGAATTGCTGTTGTTGAGAATAGATTAACTCCTCCCGAACAATATCTAATATTGAAATAGTTCTTCTACTAGTATTTTCTATTTTCCCGTACCAGTATTTTCACTTTTCCTGGCGTGAACGTGTTAAAATGGTTCTCATAATTCAGATCCGAATAATCTTTTATTATTAAAATATTTTGATTGAAAAAACTATCTTGCTTACGCTCTCTATAAAATAAGGATATTTTTAATAGAAATTTGCTAACCACACCAATTCACCTATTGGGAGCCTAGTCAGGAAACTTGGCCACTTGGGCTCTTTTATGTGACCGAAAATCCTCCGTGAACGGTTGTTTAATGAGATAAAATACAAGTGATACAAAAAAATTAATGTAGCAAAATAGTACCATAAAATAGCACAAAAAATGACTGCAGACAATCAGCAAATAAGTTGAGGTTTTTGATCGAACACCCTACCTGCCAACTCTTCTGGATTTTCCGGAAGATTTTATTTTCATATTTAAAGTGGTAGTAAGTATATACTATTTTTTTCTTTTATAAACTTAATTTTTAGATGATTTTGATTACCACTATTCTTACAAAAATTAAGCACATATATTAATATGCGTTACTATCATAGTTGTCAACTTAAGTTTTCTCAAATACAACGTATTTGTTTGCTTAAAATTGAAGTTTTAATTCCATTTTAATACCACTGGGAAAAATGATAATGGAAGGGATTAAAAGTTGGCAGGTATGAAACACCCACGATGGTGAAATGATTGAGGTCTGTTTTTTTCCTGAAAATCATGGCACTTATCATGTAATAGACCTCTATATATGCTATAAATTTCCAAATCTTTGTGGTAAATAAAAAAAAATTTATGATCCATTTTTTAAAACAAGAAATATATTTTAGAGTATAAATTTTGCTACCACTTGAATACTTTTGGGGCACCTTTGGGAGTTCCGCCTATCGAAAATTGGCAAGAATTTTCCGGAAGACCCAAAATATTATAGACGATAGAACTGCCTCGTTTTTGCAAAATAAATTGTAATTCGCGATCGCAGCACTCGAATACGCCATCTGGGGAGAGACCGGTTTCATGCCTTTAGCCCTTCTCCCTTCCCTCTCCTCCTCTTTTCAGTTATATAGGAATGTACTACGATATTTTCCTTTTTCTTAATATTTTTCCTTTTTACTTAATAAAAATATTTTTAAAAATTTCCGTGATACTTTTCTTTAGAACTATGTTTAATGTAGTTTTCAGTTCCATATAGTTTTCCAACTTAAAAGATTTTAATCTATATGAAAATCAAGAGAGAAACTAACGTACTTCCTTCCTCTATGACTTTCCACACGCTAATGGGGAAAGCATGTGAAGTGTTGCCATAGGAAAAGAGTTCTGCTCTACGCCACCTGCAGCCCATTTCGATCGCCAATACTGGAATACTTGTGCTACCATTTTTTTTCTATTTTTTAAAAATTAAATCAGCCGACACTATTCTGCCCAGCGTTTTACCACAAAATTTTATAGCGACACAAAAACATGCACCACATCAGATTTCAATAAATTGTTCGATATTGATATAATCTGTGATAATTCGAATTTCAGTCCAATTACCGCCTTTTTATGCTCAGACTGCATACTATCAAAATACTATTAACTTTATCATACAACTCTACTCAAGGGGATCTCCCCATTCCAAAGATGATTTTCACTTCAAAACTAAAGATTTACTTCTTTAAGGACTTGATTTGTCGTTACAACATACTACAACTTCAAAGATATTTAGGACCTCCTAGAATACGATAAAACAGAATCGATGAATCGGCCGAGATAACCCCAATATCCAGCATCCAGCCCAGCGTCTTAAAAACCACAAAGCCAGCTGAACCATCACCTCCTATATCAAAAAGCCTCCACACGGTCTTTTACAAATAGTCCGCGCAGATTGTTCAAAAAGTGAACCATTTGAGCGCATGATCCCAAAACCTCCTATAAAAGCATACCTGCCAACTTTTAATCCTTTCCATTATAATTTTTCCCAGTGGTATTAAAATGGAATTAAAACTTCAATTTTAAGCAAACAAATGCGTTGTATTTGAGGAAACTTAAGTTGACAACCATAATAGTAACGCATATTTATATATGTGCTTAATTTTTGTAAGAATAGTGGTGATCAAAATCATTTAAAAATTAAATTTATAAAAGAAAAAATAGTATATACTTACTACCTCTTTAAATATGGAAATAAAATCTTCCGGAGAATCCGGAAGAGTAGGTATGTAAAAGTAATTGGGAGAAATTTATCATATATATTTGAGAATTGAATCTGTAGTGGTTGACAAGTGAATAAGGCAAATCAATAATATTCATAAATAAAACAAATTTTTAGTCACATATTTGCTACCACTTTCTTATTTTAACTAGATTTTGTATTTAATATCTCGTTTGGAAAGTGGATATCCATCAAAGTGGTCTGATCGGACTACCCATAAAAAACCGAGTGGAGGCTGAACACAAAGACATAAGAAGTTCAAGATGGACGGTTATCAATTCATGCTAGTACTAGATCTAGCGTCTCTTTTAAAAGCTAGGCATCTACCGGTCACGAAAATTTATAGTGACATTTATTCCAATTTCAATGATTTCTGACGATTTTGACCTATTGAATATTTAAGATACAATTTCTCAAAAGAATCCGAAATTGTAGAGCAGTAATTAGTTTTCAAAAGAAGACGTAATTAACAGAACCACTAAAAGATATTTTTCTTTTAGATTCTCGACAGCGGTGGACACTCTGTGCTTCCTCTATTTTCACACAGATCTTTTTAATATATAGACTAGTTTATGTGTCTAAAATATTAATGGATTAAAAAATGCAAGACACAAATGGGTTAACGAAAATAAGAAAATGCGTTTCCGGCCAATAACATACGCATACCTGCCAACCATTAATCCTTTCGAGGATAATTTTCCCCAGTGGTAGTAAAATGCAATTTAAATTGCAATTTTTAGGCGCAATATTATAGAGATGCTTATGTGGCTATAACAACAATATTACGTATTAATATATGTGCTTATTTTTCAAAAAAAAAATAGTGGTGGTAAAGTAGATTATAAATTAAGTTTATAAATGCTAGAAATATATAGAAAGCATGCATTTTACTACCACTTTAAATATAGAAATAAAATTCTACGCCAAATGCTTAAAAGTTGGCAGTAGAGCTCCTGAATTAGAAAGGCCGACTTATCATTTATTGTTGGAGCAAAGAGCTAACATAAGCACATCGAATAAATATTTTCAAGTGGTAGTTTATTAATTGTAATTCTTGGTTTAATAAGTTCGATTTAGTAGATTTTATTTCTCCACTATTTCTGAACAATGCGTAGGCTTATACAATTCACCACTTTGTAGTACTTATTACATGCTTTACTTTTTAATAAGCAAGCAAATATTGTCAACTATTTGCAAAATTTACTTTGTTGTTATTTACCGTTTTTTAAATTACTTTGGAGTGTCCGCAGCAGTTGGAATCTCTGTAATAACATAGCGAATACTAAAATAACGTTAACTTGCGAACTTGTTTGCTCTAATATTGCTTGATAGGTCAGCTCTGATAGTATAGGAGCCTTAGTTGGCAGGTATGTATACGTAAATTGGAAACGAGAAATCTTGTTAATGTCAAGAAGCTTCATCCTCACCAAAATTTTTAATAACGTTTTTCACGTTTAATTATTAAAAAATTTATATTTTTTGAAAAAATTGGCGCTTAGGTATTAAGTTTTGATATAATCAGAATATAAATTTTTTTTTTTTTTTTGCAAGTTTGGAGAATTTTTTTCCCCAGGAATGATGGGGAAAAATAGAGCAAAATAAAAAAAAAATAAAAACAAAGGATTTTTCTCCATCTAGAAATAAAATTCAAAACTGTGAGAGTTAAATAAAATGGCCTGATTCTGAATTGGATCAATTACGGATCGTCATTCAGAAGGGTTGCAATTTGAAATTTCCTCATTTTTAAAGTGAATCCCTTAAGAGCTTGAATCTGCGAGATTGGCAAGATCATGACGTAAAGAAATGGTATTCGCTTTCGACTATTCGTATATAGATCATGATTTTAAAATTATAAGATTTGTGTATTCAAAAATTATACGTTGACGAAAAAATATATTTTAAAGCTACCAGGATATTTTTCTTAAAAATTATATTATGTTTTTTTCGTAAATTACGTAATCTTTATATTTGCAATTGAAGAGCATTTAAAAGTTACATAAATAAGTCTAAATAAGAAGGCTTTAAAATATAGAAAGAGAATAAACAGAGATGACAACTTGCTCCGGTCAGCAAATATATATTTTAAAGTGGTAGTTTATCAAATGTGATTCTTGGTTTAATAAATTCAATTTAGTAGATTTTTGTCCACCACTACTTCTAAATAATTCGTAGGCTTATACAATACACTTTACCACTTCATAATATGTCATGCTATACCTTTTAAAAAGCAGGCAAAAATAGTCAAAACTTTGCAAAAATTTACTGTAGTTATTTACCGTTTTTTAAAATTATTTTGGCGTGTCCGGAGCAGTTGGCATCTCTGTATAACTAATTATTATTTATGTTTGTATAACTGTTAGAGTGCGGAGTTATATTTATTACACATAAAAATCAAATGAGAATGGTGACCAGTTGTTCACACTTATTACTTATTGGAAAGATAACTCCCATGGTCAGTTTTCTCACATGAAGATCAAAATTTCTTGATTGCATCAGCATTAAATTAATAAAAGCTATAACAATTGGGTATTTGCACATCAGGAAGAAGAAGATCATGGATAGCGACACATATGACATATAACATCAGCGCCAGCTGATTATATATAAGCCGTGTGATTAAATGACGTGTTAAAGGTGAGTTAAGTTTCTTCGCACAAGTTAGAATGCTAATCAACGTGAAGTTAATTAAATACAGAACAGTATCACACATCGAATTTGATCAAACATAATTCGTTCTCGTCTGTGTCTTTTGCCATCACCTCCAACATCAAGAAGCCTCCACACGGTCTTTTATAAGTAGTCCGCGCAGACTGTTTAAAAAGTAAACCAGTTGTGCGCATGAACCCAAAACCTTTTATAAAAGTAATTGAGAGAAATTTATCTTATATATTTGAGAATTGAATCTGTAGTGGTTGACAAGTGAATAAGGCAAACCAATAATATTCATAAATAAAACGAATTTTTAGTCATATATATGCTACCACTCTCTTATTTTAACTAAATTTTGTACTAAATGACTCGTTTGGAAAGTGGATATCCTTCACAGTGGTCTGATCGGANTTGCTCCAAGCATTTGAATTGCAAATTATATGAAATGATCAATTTGAATATCGATAAATGTGGAATAGTATAATATTGTTCATGTTATAAAAGAAATTTTTAGCTCTCTGTTTTCATTTTATGCTTATTACGTTCTTCGAGTCACAAGCACACGATTTCGAAAATAACATATTATGACAGTTGTTGACGTAGATCAATGTAATTGTTAGCTAAAAAAATAACAATTGTTGTCTAGCAACAATCACGCATCTTCTTGCAAAACAAACTACAATAAAAAAAAGTAATAAAAGTTTCCATATCACATATTGTAAATTTTTTTTTCTCCAGATAAAAAAAAATTCTTTCCTTTAATTCACAGAGCGAAAGTATAACTTTCACAAAATACTTTTTCTCAAATTTTCAATACGAAATTCTCAATAATTTTTTCCAGGAATAGCATGTTTTTTAATTTATATGTTACCGGCAAAGTATGAAATTCTGGCATTATATATAATGCCTGACGTTTTTAGACAAAGTATGAAATATGAGAAGTATTACCTAAAAGTATTGCAATATGAGAAGTATTGCTTAGGCATTATATATAGTGCCTAGGCATTATATATAATGCCGGTTGCTATTTAGGCAAACTATGAAATAAACGTCCTGATGAAGTTAATATGTAAATGATGTGAATGTTACTGTGAATGACCGAAATCGGTGGTTGCTGACTTTCACCGGTGAATGTTGACAATCACATAGTTGCTTTGGTGAATGTCCGAAATATTTATTACATCCGATTTGATATTAATTTATTCGTGGATATAATTACATTTATTCAATATTTTGATACTTACTGACTATAGATTAGAAGAAACATCAGTGTTTGGAGTATCGGGCAAATATATACCGCGCAATGATACTTGACTTTAAAAAATATCAGTGTAGTGTAGTTCAGTGTAGGATATACCGGGCAGTGGCACTTGACCTTAAAAAAAAAACATCAGTGTTGGATATACCGGGCAAATGTATACCGGGACTCAATGCACTTAACTAGACCTAGTATATATTTCGGACGTTTACCAAAGGTCTAGTTATGCTAGGTCTAGTTAAGTGCCATTGCACGGTATACATTTGCCCGGTTTACCCTACACTGATGTTTTTTTGTGGTCAAGTGCAATTGCCCGGTATAGCCTATACTGATGTTTTTAAGGGCAAGTGCAACTGCCCGGTATACATTTGCCTGGTATATCCTACACTGACATTTTTTTAAGGTCAAGTATCATTGCCCGATATATATTTGCCCGATACTCCAAACACTGATGTTTCTTCTAATCTATCGTCATTAAGTATTAAAATATCGAATAAATGTAATTATATACACGAATAAATTAATATCAAATCAGATATAATAAATATTTCGGACATTCACCAAAGCGACTATGTGATTGTCAACAACCACCGATTTCGGTCATTCACAGTAACATGCACATCATTTACATATTAACCTCATGAGGACGTTTATTTCATTCCTTGCCCAAATAGCATCCGGCATTATATATAATGCCTAGGACATTTGTGAAATATAAATCATTTCATACTTTGCCGGCTAGTTTCAGGCAATATATATATAATGCCGGATTTCATACTTTGACGGTAACATATATACATTGTTTTATATAATTAGTAATAATAATACATCGTAACAAAATGTATTCTCAAGATTTTTTTTTTCTAAATAATTTTGAATATTTTATTTTAAATAGTTGTATGAGTTCAAGGCTTTCATGTGTATAATCATAAGTCGTTGCTGATTAAGGATTAGAGACGGTACTTTATTTTTCTCAAATTATTTCCAGAATTCGTAGATCAAATATTAAAAAAAAAACTATCTTGTGGTAATTCATAAGTAAATTGGGTAATTTATTGTAGCTTACTTCGTTTGCAAATTAATAAATATGCGTTAAAATTCAAATACTTTAATTAAAAATTGAAGTGGTATTTTTGCATTCAAGCTCCACTTGATGAGTTTTTTTTCTTCCTATGTTATAAGAGGTGTTAAATAAATCACAGATTGCCACAGAAAAATAGAGCAGTACTGAAATCATTGATACAATAGTTTTTGTAACGAAGCTATATTCGATGTGATAGGGAATAAATAGATGGGAACACATAGGACATACCTAAAATACATAGATGGGTCTACCACCTTTGAATGGTGGGCGACAAACCATTAATTTCATCACTGTCATCAATTGCGCGATCCCCAATAATTAAATTTGACTTATACTATGATTGGCACTATCTGACAATGATTGGAATGGACATCGTGATTCCTATGGAAAGAGGGGATACAGGTATAGAGATAGATCTACCATTGTATGGTGTCGGTGTACAGTAACGAAGCACTTTCAAAGTCTACTGCTGATTGGTCTAATTTAGTAGTGGAGTGTAGACCACGCGTCAGCTCGGGATCACCATCGAACAGTTCATACAAAAGCTCGTGTCGAAATTACAGCGACTATGGCCTTCGGACTATATCTTGTTTGACAAGATAGAGGATTCAGTTAACCCTTTGGGGACGGGTGATTCAGAAAAGCATTCGTACAAAATCAGAATGTAATTAAATAAAAAACGGTAACTTAAATGTAGTCGTTTCTAATTTGTCAGACTTACTTCGCTTTTACTTTAATTATTGTTAGTTCAAAGTATAACTAAATAGTTTTATTTTGAACAAAGTAATGGTGACTTAAATAAATCAAATAATTATAACTCCACCCACAAATATTACTTTGATTACCAGTTTTATCTTTTTACCCTGGTTGATACGGTTTTATGCTGGCACGTATTTGTGACAGTCGGCGCGAAAGCGTTAAGGGTCAACGCAGTCAATTCTTAGAGGGATTGCATGCAATTGTCTGTAGATGGTGCACCAACACGCCCTCAGAATGATTTGCAAAAGCCATTAGGGAATCTTGACCAAATCGCTGAAGTGTATTGACATGATCAAGGACAATATCCAACTGATGTGCTATGCATTATTTATTAATTAATTGCATTCCGGCAGGTGGCAGTTTCGTGTCATTCACGACCTATTTTTCATAAAAAAAAACGTCTCAGTAATTGCACAACATTCGGAGAAAGCGTTCGCATCATTGTGCTAGGCAATTAAGTAAAAGTAATATCAAGTACTTCCCACAGGCATTGTTTACCTTTACAGCAACGTTAGGTCACACACAGAACCAGAATCATTTTCTGAAATGCAAATGGAAAGCCCTTGAACGTCCAATTTTTATTCCGAATTTTACACAATAACTGGAACATACCTTAAATGGATGCTACGTCCAGTTAGATTCAGACTTATCAATAAATCATCCCTGGGACATCGTTCCCAGAACAACTCCAGAATTTAAACATTTTTACTAACAAGCAAGCAAAGCTCTTGACTGATTGGCAATGTGCTACAAATGTCTAAAAAATAAGGGTAAAAATGTTCAAAATAAAAATAATAATTTTTTTTTTGGTTGGTAGCTATTTATTTACTGAATGAGCAGAAATACTTTATTAAATAATCACGAGTAAGGAAACCATAAATGATAGTTGATAACATTTTATTTTTACTAATTTATATCAGGAGGAATTAAGACTGTTTTATTATATCACAGAGAGAAAAAAGAACATCATTTCACTAACAAGTGCATATTTAAAATTAACAAAGCTGCTAGTTTCTGAATGAATTTAAATACATTCTAAATGAAGCAAAACCGTATATGGCAGGTCACAGAGCAAACAAAACATTTTAATTTTGCTGAAAATCACAGTTCCTTTTCTTGCGCTAAAGGCTGTTTATCCTAAAATCCACAATTTCGGTGAAGCTGAAAAAAGTCCGAGCAAAAGCGAGTATGGCATAATGTCCTATTATGACATCGATTAATATGGAATGTTGAAAGGATATTCCGGATGATCTGGTATCCTGAAAATAAAAACAATACAAAATTTGTTTATAAAATATTCCTTTATCCCTTTAACTTACGTTATGGGACACCGATATTCTTTTTATATATTTTTTTTCTGATGCTCTAAATTACAAGTAAATATATATTTCGGTATTTTTAATTGTAATAAGTCTAGTAGTTACTAAATCTGTTAGATTGTTGGAATTATATTTGTACTAAAATATTAAATCCAAAAATAGTAGTTCGTAGAAATTTTTTTTTTCATTAATATTCAAAAATTTGCCAATAATTAGATTTTGTAAATTAAAAAAATTTAATTAATGAATAGCTGTTTTTCTTTAATGAAATAATGAATTCATAATGAATAACGTCAGTATATAATGATAATAATAAATTCATAATGAATATAACTGCAACATTGATAAAATTATTGTTTGGAAGTAAGCCGGGTTTGGATGATATTACCTTTAACGCAAAAAAAAAAAAAAGAAAAAGAAAAAAACACAAGTGTTTTACACTGTAGTTCATAACTATAAATTAATAAAATACTGAATATAATATTTTTGTCTTATTTTAACCTAAATTAATTTTTAAAAAAAATGAAAATGTTAAAAATAATGTTCAATAAAAATTGTGCGTTAATAAGTTAATAAGCTAAACTTCTACAGAACTAAGAAAAATTTAAAATTTTTAAGGTATTTTAAATTATTAATAAAAGTATAAAATCCTAAAGATCATATTGTGTATTTGCGAAAATAACTAAATATTTAAATTTGAAAATTTTGATAATTGAACTGAATAAAAAAAATTAGACAACGTAAATATTTAATATACTAGATATTCATTTATCTTAAATAATGCTTCTTTTAAAAACATTTATAATTTATTTGATTATAAGCAAATCATTCTCACCCTGTTGGTCTTGCGAAAGTAAAATATCTCCGACGACGATCAATGCACTTTAGTGCGTCCATGTCGGGTTCTTGTAATGTGAAATCAAATACCTAGAAACAAAATTTTGAAATTCAAAAATGAAATCTAACACTTTTAAATATAAAAACAAAAACTAATGCAGTCAACAAAAAATATCAATTACAAAATTATTATGAAAGGCGTGATTTTAAGACCAAACATTTCGGGAAAGCCGAAATTTTTAAATTTCAACGCTTCTAAAACCATTGAATTATAATAATCAGAAATTTTACGTATTGACTTCACCATCTAAAACCAACATCTCTTTGAAGAGAGAAGGCCTCAGCACGGATCAATTTAGTAGGCTGACGTAACGAAGATAAACTTCACAGTAGAGCAAAAATAAGAAAGATGTCACTGCGTTTGGGCTACAGCGCAGTGGGGGAAATACGAAAGATGTCATTACGCTTGGACTACTAATCGATCAAATTTCTTGTTTATGGTAACTCGTGCTGAGGTCTTCTAAATTGTATTGGGATAACTTGCACAGGGAATATTTTCCAAAAATCAGAAAAGAAATAGCAGTAATGCTAATTCATTTCTAGCTGGTTATTAGGAAAAATAAAATATCTGTGAAAACCCAGACTTATTTAAGGTTGCCACAACCTGAAATTTTTTTACAGACAATAATAAAAAAATTAAAGAAGTTTCGAAGGTTATTGAAAATTTTTAAAATTTCGCTCTTACTTGCGCATTCTAACTCTTTTAAATTCTTTTTATTCAAAATAATTTTTTTTCTCAATTTGGCTGCCTCCAAACTTTTTTTTAAGATCATAGAAATCCTGTTATTACATTTAAAACATAAAGTTTCTAGCACCTGAAATCATACATGGGCATATGAATTTTCCTACATGGGAATATGAATCAGCCACCGGTGGCTGACACGGCCTAAATGGAAAGTCCAGTGTCAGCCACCGATGGCTGAGGCGGCTCTCTTCGTGTTAATTGCGTTTCACAACGTTATTATATTGATGTTGTGTTTTTTAAGAAATAAAGTCAATATTTTTAATTATGAACTATCCACCACGACTTATGTTGACGTGGGAGTGATTTGGTTTTTTTAAACGCCTTTTCTAAAGTGTTTGATTTGAAGTTCAATAATATGAATGATTAATGTAATAAAAGATGATTATATTAATTAAAAATCTAATCATTAACAAATTGTAAAAAAAAAAAAAAATACTTACATCAATATTTTCCTTTAAACGCTTTTCGTTAGTGCTCTTCGGTATAACTATAATGCGCCTTTGGATCAAGTAACGTAATAACACCTACAAAAATATTTTTTTAAAAACTATAATACAATAAAAATATAAGAACTAAAAATATATATTTAATGTTTTTGTTTTTTACTATTAGATCAGGATATGGAACATTTACAGATTTTTCGTATATTTAATTTTCATATTTTAAGAGGTAATGATTTATATAGATTTCTTTTTAATTTTTGGACTTATAAATTTAATTATTTTATTTTGACCACCAATAATTGCAAAAAAATCAATCTTATTTAGTAGAACTTCAATCAATCGTTTCTCAAGGGACCATTCATTTCAAATAGATACTGGAAAACGACTAATGCGGGTCAACTTAAAATAACGAATAATGACTAGAAAATATTTGAAAATCAATAAATTCATAAGTGCAAAAAAATTTTAGTTGAAAAATATTAAATGATTCCTGCAAAAATATGTACGATGCAAAAGAAGAATAAATAAATAAATTTTTTTTATTTACAATATTTAGAAATTCTGTTCCCCTTTCTCCTCAGCCTGAAATCATAAATTTTCGACATTGGTTACAGATTGTCGTTCATTTAATAAAAGTTCGTAAGATACAAAAAAAAAAAAAAAAAANAAAAAAAAAAAAAAAAAAAACTTTAATGTTTTAAAGGCTTTAAAGCCTTCCGCAAATGTTTGTTCTAATTGGTTGTATTAAGTTCTGTCTTCATCAGTATCAATTTGCACTTCCTCAGCTTCTGCAAACATTATAAGTTTCAATATTTTTATCAATTGATGGATAATCATTTAGCCTGTTAGAGGCGCTCGATCAAGATATCAAAAGATAATCACAATATCGAAAGATAGTTTCTTCTAAAACAGAGAATAGTAAATAATCTAATATCTTAATCAGAAATACGTCACATAGAAATTCAAATGTTAGTTTAGCTAAACTTTGAAGAAAAAAGAATGCTAAAATTTAGGAAACTAGGTATTCGCACTAAGTACCTAGCAAAGCATCGGTGGCATTCTAAAGAAAATAATTTGCAAGATTTATTATTTGCAAAAAGCAAATAGCTTATTAATTAGAGGCAATAATTATTTTGAGAGAACTACTGACAGTAAATTTAATTCTCATTTTGAAAACACTGGCATGGAAGTTGAGATTAAAATATGAAACAGTAAAAAAAAAAAAAAATTCAGAGGCCCCTCTAAGATAAAAGCTAAGAAATTTTTAAGAAAAAATGTTTTTTTTTTAACATATAATTTAGGGCACTAACAACTTGGGGGCCCGGGCACATGACCCAAGCGCTTTCGTATATCAGTCTTCGGTTCAAACTTGTTCAAGCGGCCCAATCGCTTTATAATGGGCCGTATTGCGGGTTAAAATAGGTAAAATAAAATCATTTATTCTATGGTTTTGAAATCCGTTATAAAAATCTGTCAATCAAATGAAAAAATATGACGTAACATAAAAATATTAATAGTCTGTATAATCAACTGAAATATAATCAGTCCATTCATAAAAATTTTTCTAATCATATTAAAAAAATAGTCATAGTTCAAAGGAGTTAGATTTAAATTAATTGGGCGTATACCACGTTAAAGTATTAAAAATAACGATTTTCAAGAGTCATGTCTTTTTCAAAATTTTTTTTTTTTGAAATCCTCAATATGATAATCGAATATTGATAAGTAAGAATAAATCAAACGAATTCCTTTTCCTCTGCCTGGGCTATTCATCATCTTTGACCCACTTTTGCCAATCTTAATCATCTCTCAATCCAGACTTCAACTTTACTTCTTTATTTATAAAAAAGAAAAAAAAAATATGTGGCGAAAACGTCAAACTTGTAATCGATTCATAATCGACGAACAAAGAGAAATTGTAAAGGAACGTGGAATCTTTATCGTTTTTCGAATCGATACTTAACATTTTTCTCAATATTTTTCAGGAGAGATTTCAGGAAAGCATTTATTAAAGTCGTTCACATTTTTTTAGGGAATGTTTTCCTTGACAGGTTTTATGTTTAAAAATATCTCATTTTAAGGAATCGATTTTGAATATTTCAAAAAAAAAAAAAAAAAATTACTAATAAACCCATTGCACTTAGAAAAGTGTCACGTCAAAATAAGGCTGATAAGTTATTTTCATAGAGGGAAAAATTCTTTCAACGAAGAAATGGAAGAAACTCTTTCGTTAGAAAAATAAGAAATATAAGATATTAAGACATATTTCATAACACATATGTAATATATATAATTGCACTAAAAATAATATAATAAAAAGGAAGCAAACTAAAAATAATAATAATAGTTATCTAGATATTGTTTATTTATTTAAGAAAATAAGGTAACATTAATCCAAATAAAAATAAATTTCTATAATAGAGGTTAAATTACTATATAAAGAGATTAAATTACTGTAATAGAGGTTTTTAAATTCTGTAGAAAACTAGTATAAATAACATTAAAATAGTTATTTTTTTAAAAAAAATGTAATTTCATTTTTTTAAACATATCCATAATGTATTTTATTTAAAAAAAATGTAAATTCTAAAAAACTTAAATTTTATTCGTGTAAATTTTAATTTATTTTATAATATTTATCTAAGCAGTAGAATCGGTTATAGAAGTTCATAAATAATGTGGTTTAAAATAAATGAAATACTAAAAAGCTAATATTTCACCTGCGCGGGTGTTTTTCCATGTTTCTCGCATAAAGGTTTCAAACTCGGATCATCCAGTAAACGAACTTCTTCATCACCTGGAGCCCTAAAATTTGGCAGATATTTATATCAATTTTACAAACATTATGTAAAATATAATAAAATAGGGCAAGATAGTGAAAATAAAACTTTTGAACTTGATAAAAATGAGGCGTGGATTTTACAAAAGTGACAAAGAGTATTTTTAAAAAATATATATATTACCAAAAAAATATAAGTACAAAAATATTTAGCTCTTTTCATTGTATGCTTATATACTATGCGCGTTTTCTTTTTAGGCATTATAATCAATCACTCGCGTTCGTAATGACCCGATGAATTCAAAGGGAGCAACAGATGGTTAAAAGATTAAAAATATTCGAAGGGTTGTTGAAAAATAATGTCGTTTTCAATATCCATAAAGAGTCCAGGTACTTCTTGAATAGTAATTTCGGTTCTTTGACGATTTCTATAAAAAGTGGCTTATGCCAGGATGTCACAGGCGACTAAAAACGTAAAAAGATTTAGAAACTCCCATCACTTGTTGTTGTTGACGTATGCCAGTTTAGGCAAAGGGGTGCGATTGTTCTTGTTTTCTAGTGGCGCCATCTATGGCCAATAATTCGACTTCTGCCACATCATACGTTGCACCCGTTTATAGGGCGGACCCATTCATATATCCATTCATTCATCCACAGATCGTAATTTTGACCTCAATCAGAGAACGATCGATCTCCAATGCAGTACCCCCAGAGGAATTGATTTGTTATGGGAACATGGAGGACTTTTGAGACTCGACAGATTTAATGTTCATCAGTCACTTAGTCTTCGGCCGGTGGGGTTCGAGCCCACAAACTCTTGGACATGGGCCCAGCGCCCTCCCGACCAGGCTATCCCGGCACCTCACTTCACTTTTATTAACATATTATCACTTCAATAATTCAATCGTAACTAAAACTGTAACTTACATTTCTAATTATTCATATTTAAAGGAAAAAAGTTCCTTGTATTCATTTACAATAGTAAACTGGAAAAAGCAAATGCCATGAAAAGTTGCTTATTTTAATTTCATTTAATAAAATTTTGAATTTTAGTCGCCTGTGGCAACCCTGCTTATGAGAGGGCTGATTCAGCCTTTGATCTTAGCAGACTAATTGTGTACGACTACGACTTAAGGTACTGCCAGCGTTCTACGAGATAAAATATTGTATACAGTTACACTGAGCGTTAACCTTTTCCGGAACAGCAAATTTCGATTGATAATTTTAATCGGGCTGGGCATTAGCAAGTGCGACCTTAGACGGTACATTCTAAATTGAGTGGCGTGCGTCAACTCTTTGTTGTTTAAAGAATAGAGGGTGCTAAGCGTTTAAAAGCAATTAGCTCTCTATTTCTAGTGGTTTGTAACATTTGTTGAATTAGTGTTGAATTGGTGTTACTTTTCCGGGGCTACATTGCACCGGTTAAAATTAAAAATTGCATACCTATATGGTGATCCTAAGGGTGCGTATGCTGTCAAGGCTATGCCCAAAATCTTACAAAAGTCCTGTAGCTCAAACTGCGGTAAATATGCGTGGCACTCCACCTGCAATATTAAAAATAAAAACTGTTTAAATAATTAGTTTAGTCAACATATTATGACGTTAGCGTTTCTGTCGAGTCAAAAGTGCAAAACATATTTTAAAGCATTAATAGAAGAAATATAAAACTCTTATTGCGTGTCATGAAAACTTTATAAAATTAAGAGTAAACATATAACCGTGAATATTAAAATGATATTAACCCTTTCTGGACAGGTTAGTCATCAATGTATTCGTAAGGAATCAGTATCAGGATGGTAAAAAATAAAATGCGCTAGTTTAAGTTTGGTCATAGCTAATTTGATAGATTTCTTTTTGCTTTCACTTTCAATCGAACACTTCCAATCCACGTGTGCTAAAAGTGTAATTATACAATTTTTAATTCGAACTAAGTAATGGTGAATTAAATAAATCAAACAATTATACAACTATACAAAGCCCACAAATAAACTGCTAAAGATCTACTTTGGTTACCAGTTTTATCTTTTTACCCTGATTCATACTGTTCTATGCTGGCACGTATTTGTAAAAGTCGGCGTGAAAAGGTTAAAAGTGTTATTACGAAAGAAAATAACTGTATATGTAGAGACGGGCGAGTCATATATTCACTCTCAGGGTGTTGATAATCAGGGTAAAAAAAGATAAAACTGGTAGGCAAACTATTTTTACATTAGTTTATTTGTTGGCGGGGTAATAATAGTTTGTTTTATTTAATCCACCATTACTTAGTTCGAATTAAAAATGGCATAGTTACACTTTTAACACATTACGATTCGATGTGTTAGATTTAAAGTGAGAGCAAAAATAAGTCTGTCAAATTAGCCATGACCAAACATAATCAAACTACCTCTTTTTAGTTTTATTATCCTGATTCTGATTCCGTACGAATACTCGCCCGTCCCGAAAAGGTTAAATCACGTAGGATTTCTTCGTATACCTACCATTTAAGGCCTAGTGATCTGACTTCAGATTCTAATATAAATATTTTTATCATTAAAGCAGTATAGTTCAGGGAAGAAACGCTTGCGCTACCACTATTCACTTACTTAACCGGTTAACGCCCAGCGTCATATATTTAGGACAGTTCCTTTCTTCAAAGACATTCATTGTGGTGGGAAACTTTTTTCTGTATTTTCATTTATCTGGGTCAATTAAAAGATTCATAGATACCACAATGATTCAGTTATTTCTGATTAGATCTAGAATTATAAGGAGCAAGTACTTTTATATCTATCAAAGACTTTTTGAATGCCCTAACAGTAGAAAAAACAATTAATTTCGATAATATATTATACCACTTTTTCCATAAAACCACTTTTTGTATCATTTCAATTTATAATTTCGGGACAAAACGGGTTAACCGGAATCGCTAAAAAATGGGCTAGACTAGTATATACAGGGCTGACAACTTTCTACAATTTTTGTTAAAATTTATTCTAGTGGTAGCTACGTTTAAGTTTTAATGTATTACTTCGTATTCATTAAAACTTATTTTCCACACCACAACATATAAATGATTTAAAAGTTCATATGCAACTCCACTTACTTACCTCAATGTTCTATGCTCAGACTGCATACTATCAAAATACTATTAACTTTATCATACAACTCTACTCAAGGGGATCTCCCCATTCCAAAGATGATTTTCCCTTCAAAACTAAAGATTTACTTCTTTAAGGACTTGACTTGTTGTTACAACATACTACAACTTCAAAGATATATAGGACCTCCCAGAATACAACAAAACAGAATCGATGAATCGGTTAGTGGCGCTTCGCGCCAAACGCCGAGATAACCCCAATATCCAGCATCCAGTACCTCAATGTTCAATCAAAGCAGTACTAAAATTCCAGATGAATGGTATATCAGCCCAATAAAATCAAAACACCAGGACTAGGCAGCTGTTTCTTGGTACAGCTTTTAAAATGTTGGCAAAATTACAAAAATTCTGAAACCTTTGGGTTTTAAATTTCTGCCACTGCATAAAATAGTTTTCATAAAGTGTAGTAGTTGGCAGGCCTGTATGCGTATAAATTTAATGCTAATACCTCAAATGTCCCAATTTTCGAACTATTTCTTTTCATTAACCCTTTCGCGCCGACTGTCACAAATACGTGCCATCATAAAACCGTATCAACCAGGGTAAAAAGATAAAACTGGTAATCAAAGTATTTCTTTAGCAGTTTATTTGTGGGCGGAGTTATAATTGTTTGATTTATTTAATTCACCATTACTTTGTTCAAAATAAAACTATTTAGTTATACTTTGAATTAACATTGNTATTTCTTATTCATTAGAACTTAGTTTCCACATCACTACACATAAATGACTTAAAAGTCCATATGCAATTCCACTTACTTGAAGCTAAGCAACTCCACTGCCTGCTTACCTCAATGCTCAACCAAAACAGTGCTAAAATTCCTGATGAATGGGATAGTGGAGGCTTCGCGACCCAGGTGCCCTATCAAATCAAAACACTAGGACTAGGCAGCTGTTTCTTGGTACAGCTTTTAAAATGTTGGCAAAATTACAAAAATTCTGAAAGCTTTGGGTTTTAAATTTCTACCATTGCATAAAATATGTTTCAAAAAGCGCAGTAGTTGGCAGACCTGTATGTGTATAAATTGAATGTTTATACACCAAATGTCCCAATTTTCGGAATATTTCTTTTAATTAAAAAGAAAAGACTATTATTTATTTTATGATTTGCATTTGTCTTGAATAAGAAAAATATGCATATCAACTGACTAATTTTAAAAATAGTCAATTGAATCTGGAATTGGGCTATTGTAAGATTTTTAAACCTACTCTGTAGCTAAATGAATTAAATATTCACAAAAACTAATCACAAATATTCTACCATTTTGTGATAAGTGCCTTCTGGCACTTGTCACAGAATATAAATTCGGTGGATTAACTGAAAGATTGTCCCATTAAAAAATGGTGTTAAGAATTTCGCGAAGAAGTTTTCGTTGTTTTGACAATTGGCGTGCGAGCGATGAGAATTAGTATAATGCCCGTCGGCATGTATAATCGCTATCTAGAGAAATTATTGGTTTATTGTCATCAAATTTAAAAGAGTGTTGACATTTACATACGATGACATTAAAATTTCTTCAGCTATCAGACTTATAATTGCTGGATATCGAAATTCAATACCATAACTGTTATGCAATTGTAAAAACAATGCAAGTGCTTTACGAAAGATTTGCATTTGCGTTGTTTTTTCACGATTGCATGGCAGAATACTAATTGGGCACTCAACAAAATTTACTAAAAGGGAAATAGAAAATTTAATTTAGTAATTCTTATTTACTAAAAAATAGAAATTTTGACTCGATAGTCAAAAACTATGGAGTAAAAAAATGTCCAAGACTATGTTTAACATCAGTTTTCTAAGAAATCGTCCGCTCTCAGGTGTTTTTTTTTTCTTCTTTTCTTTAAATATATTTTAATGAAGAATTGCTTTTCATCACTGCTCTTACAGGAAGATGGGAATGAGGATTTGTTAGAATGTGGAAGGGTTAAGCGTATGTGCATGAGGAAGGTGCTATTTCTGAACAAAATTAAGACGTTTCTAAAAAAAAAAAATAATGTTAGGTTCGCTCAAGAACAGTAAAGTTTTTCCCCCCTTTGACTAGGAATTACTATTTGAAAAAATCGACCTAAATTTGCATATCTCTAACTTAATTGACTTTAAATTTAAACTAAAATAATTTCACTAACTTTTATTAAGATTTTTAATCGACAACTAAAATTTATAAATTTACTGTAATATATCCTAATTTATATTCAAAGTTGAATTAAAATGAAAAAAAACGGATAAATATTATCTCACTTCTAATGTGAAGTAGATATTCGGTTACTTGAATTGGAATACCTTTGGAATAGCAAACCTACCAGTTATTTCGACTTAATAATATTTCTAGTGGTGGCCAATTTCATGCTTTAACACGTTCACGCCGGGGTGACCCACCAGTGGGTCACGCTAGATTGTCTCATCTTGCGGAGCACCGGAGTAAAAACTGGTAACAAATAAATTTCATTTTTTAGTTTTTTTCCGGGAATAATAAAAATCCATAACTACCAATTGTTTTTAACGGATGCAATTTTTATATCGAATTGCTTCTTCGCCGTGATAAATTTCCTTACAGTGAATTGTTATTGTTGAGAAAAGATTAACTCCTCCCGAATATTATCTAATATTGAAATAGTTGTTCTACCAGTATTTTCTCTTTTCCGTCTCGCTTTCAGGCGCAACACCCGGCGTGAGCGTGTTAAAATATCATCTGCACTGATTAATTAGCATATTTGAGATCACCCTCTCGAACCGTTAATATTGAGCAGAGATGCCAACTTGCTCCGGACAGTAAATATATATTTTAAAGTGGTAGTTTATCAATTGTGATTCTTGGTTTAATAAATTCAATTTAGTATATTTTTATCCACCATTGTTTTTACATAATTCTCAGGCTTATATATTTCACCACTTTATAGTACTACGTAATACAGGTTAAAAAGCAAGCAAAGAAAGTGAAATATTTGCAAAATCTACTTTGTAGATATTTACCATTTATTTTTAATTATTTTGGCGTGTCCGGAGCAGTTAGCATCTAGAATGTGAAGATCCGATCATTAAATCAAAAGTCATTCAAGGTGGACGGGGATTTTACGCGCACTGTACTTATCCCAAAGAGAAATAATACGTATTTTTCAACTTTTTTTTTTCATCGCAGATAACTAATCTTTTCTAAATCGAATAATTAATGAGTTGCACATAAAAACTAAAATGGGACAAATTATTTTAAGACAAAGGGATTAAAAAACTTATACTTTATTATTTTATGATGGATAAATTTATTTCATGAATTATTGAAAATGATACTTTAAAAAAAATTAGACAACTATAATTAAATATGTTGAAATTGCACTAAACAACATTCAAATGCTAATGAATCTAAAGAAAACTTTTTTTTAAAAATAAATGCATTATCATAGTTAATGATGCTACGTCAGGGTTTAGTTTCACCGATTCGTTAAGCTCATAAGTACCGATTTAATCTAGTCTACAATTCAAATCAAACTTCCATTGGAATGACACAATTCATTTCGATAAATTACACAGCCTTTCGCGTTTAAAGCTTTTTTCAATTTCTCTTTAGATTTCAAGAGAATTACTTAAGAAATGTAATTAAGAATATATAATACATTAAGAAAAAAAGACCATTAATCACTTTTAAAATTGAAAATAGATTACTTGTGTCATCTGGCTTAAATGGAAAAGTGACAACTACCACTTTCATTAATACGTACATACTTTATCGAGGACAATTCATCATAATGTAAATTTAGTCAGCGCTCAAGAGAAACTTTTATGAAACCTTTAAGGTAAGTAATTTTCGGTGTTGCGAAATTAATTATTAAAGTTTCAAATTACAAAAAAAAATTTTTTTTTTATAGAGAGAAAAAATGTTTATACTTTTAACCAACATATTACTTAAGCCTATCTATTGTTCTTTTTTTTTTTACAAATTTGAACTACTACTTATAAGTGATTTATAAGTTCATATGCAACGCCACTTTGTTCCAGTTCTCTTGTAGTGAGGCTCTTAACAATCTACCACTTTTTTAAATATTTTGCAAAAATCCACAATAAAAATAAAAAAGGTTAAATCAATTTTTATAAGTTGTTATCTCCCTAAATTATTGTAGAAAGCTAAAACTTCTGCATAACATTGGTTATTATTTTACTTCAATTAGTAACTATTACCGAAATAATTGTCATCGGCGTCAATAATAATATTGGTGTTTTTTATTGTTTATCCTCAACGAATTAGTTCAATTTCGCTATCAATTTTGCTTTTCAGTACAAATCTTATTATTTTTATTTCAATTACCATTGATATTAAATTATTAAGTTTTATAATAACACCTTTTTAAGCCATAACTGTGAACAAAATAAACTCGTGATTTCAGATAATGTTAGGAATTCTCATTTGGTGATGTAGTTCACCTATGATCATTCAGATAACCAGGCATAACGAATAAAAAAAATATTTAAATATTAAAGAAAATGCAAAAAACAATTTTTTTTGGTTAGAGCTATAAGCTAACAAATATCACTGATGTTATAGTTAAAATATTTGACGAAATTGAATAGTCTATTGTTTACTTCGAAATAATAGCTTAAGATAAGCCAATGGGAGAATTCCATTTTTCAAATGCCTTTATTAAAAATATAATTAGAAAATCGATAATCGGGATTAGTAATTTGATTTTAGTAATTTGTTAATTTGTTTAAATGTCGCATTTTTAGAGTTTATGGTTTAGCCACAATCTGGTATACAAATACACAAATTCTTAATTTTATTATATGTATAGATTAAAATCTTTCCTTCTATTCCGACTATCGTTCTCAGAAACACATATTTTTTTCCAATTGTTCATGGCTGCTATATAAAATTGAACGTCAGTCGTATGTTTGGAAGCGAAAATTATCAGTTTGCCCATGGAAACGTTCGAAACATTAGATTTTTATTTTTGAAAGGAGATTAAGGTATAAAAACTATTAATAATGTATGATAGATCGGAATAAAAAAGAACAATAGAAATGAATTTACCTTTCCCTAGTTATATTTAAAAAAAATTTTTTTTAATGATTTCCGAAATTCTGAAGATGTAATTTTTTTTTCTACTTTAAGTTTCTTTGACATGATATCATTATATTCCATATAATAGTATGAATGCCAACTCGGAAGACCTATCTCCCTACAATATTTTTAAGTGATTGTGAAACAACAATTAAGATTAAATTGTCTTTTTCTAGCCCTTAAAAACTTCGCAGTAGAATATTCAGGTTTTACACATTTGTTTAAATTCTTAATATATTCTGATTAAAAAAGTCATTGTAAATCATTTACATTTATTAAAATAAAATGGTAAAGCTTAAAATTATTTCTCTTTACCATATTTAAGAAAAAAAAATTTAATATTGAGAATAATTCTACCATTGATGGGAATTTCCTTATTTTTAGAATATATTTTTTATACTGGTAGCAAAATAATAATTTAATATTATAATAATTTATAATTGACAGCATTTTATCCTCCAGAATATGATAGAGATTTGAAAGGATGTCTAAAGTTTCAGATAGACAAATGAAATCTAAAAATCAGCGAAACTAAAAGTTAAAATATTAGGAATTGTTTTATTAAAAAAATGCATAGTTAAAGATAATTACGAATGAAGATTCAATAAAAACAGAGCTTACTAAAAACAAATCTATTTCATAAATTCTGATTTTTTTTTCATTTTCAATTGATGCCGATTCTCTCATTTTCACTATCAATTTTATATTTAAAGTGATACAAAAAATTATAATTTTATATTTTATTCTTGGAATTATAAATTCATTTTAGAATAACAACATTACATACAACATAGAAAATAATTAAACATATATATAAATACATGAGTAACGCATAGCTGCCAACTTGTATGGCCTTTCAAAAATAATTTTCTTACTGGTAGCAAAATTAGCGCTTTGGCGTATTCATACCTGCCAACTTTTAATGCCTTCCATTATCATTTTTCCCAGTGGTATTAAAATGGAATTAAAACTTCAATTTTAAGCAAATAAATACGTTGTATTTGAGAAAACTTAAGTTAACAACCACGATAGTAACGCATATTAATATATGTACTTAATTTTTGCAAGAATAGTGGTGATCAAAATCATTTAAAGATTAAATTTATAAAAGAAAAAAATAGTATATATTTACTACCACTTTAAATATGAAAATAAAATCTCTAGCAAAATGCGGGAGAGTTGGCAGGTATGCGTATTCAATATTGGAAGTTTTAAGTTTAAATAAAAACTTTTAAACTACCACGACGAATCAATAATTAAAAAAAATATGTCGATATGATCTATTTGTTGGCTTATTATGCTTATAGATGTCTTAATAGTTATGTTTTTAGAAAATTCTTCGAAACTTAATTGTCGTTTTACTGCCACATCGTCAATAACCGTAATAATTGGCTAGTATATTTTCGAGTCGGAATTCTTAATTGATCATAAAGTATTAACTCTATTTAATATTGTTACAATTATATAAATTAAGCTAATTACGATTAATTAAATATTCGATTGCTTGTTACGATTACTTAAATATAATCAATATATTTATAGTTAAACCCTTTAATCATTACACCTCAGTCCGTAAAATATCCAATTCCTGAGCAAAATTGAAAGTTTGTTTTTGCTAATTTTACATTATTGTCATAATCTTGATTTTATTATTCTTTAAAAATAATTTTTTGTGTGCTCTGCTTGCAATAATAAAAAATACAACCCAATATTTAATTAATTTAATGTGTAGCATAATTTCTCTATCAAGGGTAAAAGAAAATTGCGATTAAAAAATATCTAACGAAATTTTTTTTGGCGTGCATAAAAATGCTATTAAATTAAAGTTTTATCATTTTCGAACAATTCTATTGTGCAAAACGAATANATGGTCTATTTTTAAAAACAAGGACTACAATTTACAGGCCTGTGTATTCGTCAGGGAACTGGTCTTGCACCAGAAAGGCTCTGGGTTCAAATCCAGGGCAAGGCATGTTCCTTCATTCTCTGTTCTATCTGTCCTTACTGTGGGAGCAGCATTGGCGCACCTAATAGGGCTCCCCTGAAAGAGTGGCCAACAAATCTGCTCTTCTGATGCCTATATTGACCAAAGGTCATTCCCCAGGTGGTCATTGGGAAAAAAATTATCGCAACACTTTTACTTCTACTTTAAAAATTTAGGCAGACTTTTGGGAGCTGTAACTTTCGTTTTGATAGACAAGAATCCGAAACCGTTGGAAAAAAAATTTTTAGGGGGTGAAGAACAGTCTTGATTCTTTCTTCGTGAATAAAAATGCATTCTGTGTAAAAATTAATAAGTACATTCCATGTCAATGTTTCGAACCATTAACACTAGGCTTACGGGACGTGTCATTTTGAGGCCTTTCAAATTTTATAAGGAAAATTACAAAACCCGTTTGCATTTTTACTTTATCTCTTGGAATGACTTTTATCCATTGATCGAGATAAATATATATTGAAGTCTATTTTCTTCAAAAGCGTTGAAATATTGAAGTTCTCTTTGTGGTATACCTATCTCTACGGATATGCGTCAATTTGACGTGATCGTAATTTAGACAAAATTTTGAGTAAACATGCAAGCATCACATCAATAATAAATAGGAATGTACCGACAATACTTCGATCCGATATCGTTATCTCAAATGAAACAAGCGATAAACAGCTGTTTGCCGATAAGCAATAATTGAAAGAACAAACCCAGAATATCAGTAAATAACCACTAAGTTAATTTAGCAAATATAAAGTGACGAATTATATAATCCTACAAATTATTTATAATTAGTGGTGGTTAAAAATCTACTAAATTGAATTTATTAAATATGTATTCGTTCATGTGTCGATTTGACGTGTGTTCGTCTGAGTTATGTATATAAGAAACGTCCGTAAACCTAATGCTAAGCAGTTTATATTTGTACAGTCCTGTAGGTGTCTGGTCAAACTTAATGTTTTACTATCTTTAAGAAAATAAATTAATAAAAGCATACTTCCGTATGAGGAACTAACGTTTTTGAACACCAAAAAATGTTAGTTTTTTAATTTTCAGTCTCTTATTTTTCTATATAGACAATGACGTTCATTTATAACCAGAGACTCCAAGACTACGGTTTCTCCGTAGTTTCATAAAGAGATATTTTCTCAAGAGGTTGCAAGGTTAATGCATTTATATTAGATCTACCGGAAAATTCTCTACGCGCAAATACATAAATTTATTATACAAGGATTCTAAGATTTCTTTATTTAAAAAAGGTGGTCGGTCATTTATCCTGAAATGCACCCGTCAGATGTACTGCCTAGTTTTGAATGCGTATGCACAAGCTCTTTTGAGCTTGAAACTTTTTTAGCTAGAATATTACCATCATCAGCTAAAAAAGATACATCATATTCTAGAGTCAAATTATAAATACTTTGCCACTTTCTTTTAGGAAAGAATATTTTGCGTTAGCGCAAAAGGAGACGTACTTTCGTGGACCGAAATTTCCGGTAGACTTAATATTTTAATAAATTAAAAGAATTTAAATTAGAATTAAAGAAATTATTAGTCCACCAATTAACACAAGTAATTTAAATCGTTACTTTAAAATTTTATAGACAAATGCTTAAGTTCTAGTATTTTTTTAAAAAACTATTTATTCGTTTCAAAAAATTCAACTTTTGTTCAATTAATACTAAAAAAATTATAAACCACGGCGAATCCGTACTAATCTCTCATTTAAAGTCTCTGCATAACGTTTTCAATTCAGTTTGGTAGGTAAGTTTCAGGTCACGGCTCTAATCTAGTTCTGATAATCAGACTTTATCCGTCCATTACGTCATGGGTGAAAGCCCTTATATAGCAAGACGGAAAAGAGAAAAACCTGGTACGTAAAACATTTCATTCCAGCATTTTTTTCGAAAAAAATGAAATATCTGTTACTATCAAGATTTATTTTATAATTCTGGCATATATATAAAACTACTTCTTTTCCAAGATAAAGTAGGTATTGTTGAAAAGTTTAAAAAAAGAATAAGTAAACTCCTCTCCAAAACTAGCTATAAATGAAATGGTTTTACTACCAGTCTTCCCTTTTTTCCGTCTCGCTTTCACCCCTGCATTACGTAAATACTTATTAAATAATAGCTACTCTTTATTTATCATAACCACCATCCTTATTAATGGTGGCTACTTATTTAAATTTAACTACAAGAATTTTCAACTCTTAAAAACGTCGTAGTATATAATATTTTATAAACTAAAATATAAAATATAAAGTGGTAGTTCAAATGATAGAAAAAAATATTATTTCAAAATTTTAAATAACTTTACGAAAGCACAAGAAATGCTAGGACGCTGGGAAACAAATTCCTTTCAGTTTTTTGTTATTGTACAGTTTTTTTTTTTACAGATAATAGATATTTTCGCGAAGCTAATTTCAAATTTGCAATCTGTGTTTCGCTACAAGTTGCAGTTTTAATGCAAAGAAAGCGATATATCACAGTTTATGATGCATTAAGATAAGCTAAGGTAATAATGTTTTAATGCTCTTTTCAGAAGAGCAGACAAGTGTGTAAACAGTGCCTGGCAAAATTATTAGACGCACTGCATTTTTTTAATAATTACATGATTGCACGAGTTTCATACCTGCCAACTTTCACTCTTTCCGAGAATGGATTTTCAGAGTGGTTGTAAAACAATAAACGAAAAACAATCTGACTCAAAAATCTATATATATATTTCTCTTACACGGCACCAAAAAAAAGCCTCATTACAACTCCCCGAATGGCAACGTTAGAAAATCGACCAATGATTGCTGCTAAAAATGTCACATGGCAAATCTAAATGAGGTGGCTCAACATATAGCGCTTTTAAAAACGGAAACAATAACCAGAGTGAGCATTATCACGTTGTTCAATTCAGATTCATGCCCTAAAAACATGATAATATTTCATTTAAACTCAATTAGGAATTAATTAATTAATTGAAGTGAGAATGCTTTAAAAGGCCGCTGTTGAATTGATATTTTTCTACTGGGAGCTACCTAAACGTCTAAA
>NC_092212.1:44256557-44260363 GCF_043381705.1 Parasteatoda tepidariorum | reverse complement strand
ATATATTTATTGTAATTATTTATATGTAGTGGTGGTCAAACTCATTTATAATTATCATTATAATTCAAAAAGTTAATTGGAATAACCTGAGTATTGCTACCACTTTAAATATGAAAATAAAATCTTCCGGAAGAGTTGGCAGGTATGGAGTTTATATGCAATACTTTTATATTTAGACATACATAAAATAGGTTTTCAGCATGGAGATTTTTTTTGTAAACTTCCTATTTGTATATATCTTTAACGTTGTATTACAATGTAAACTTATAGATACCCGAACATAAACAAGTGCAAACTGGCTTCAGCAGAGATGCCAACTTGCTCCGGACAGAAAATATATTTTTTAAAGTGGTAGTTTATCAATTGTGATTTTTGGTTTAATAAATTCAATTTAGTAGATTTTTATCCACCACTATTTCTAAATTATTCGTAGGCTTATTTAATTCACCACTTTGCAGTGCTTATAGCACGCTACTTTATAGTGCCTCAGAGCGTGACCTTCCAGCATACCCTCCAACTGCTACGGAATTTCCGTAGTTTCAGAAATCTTCTTTTCAGACGGTAGCAAAATTAATGTCTTAATATTTAAAAAAATTAATTTTAGCGTAACTTGTCCACTATTACTTATGAAAGTGCAGGCCACTATTACTTATAAAAGTGCATATGGCTAGATTCTTAAGTTCTGATAAAAGTTCTATGAGAGATCCGTTTGCTTTAAAAATTTCTACTTTGGTTCGCTACCACTAGAAAGAATTATTTTCAAAATCTTCATAAGTTGGAGGGTATGCCTTCCAGAGATGCCAACTGCTCCGGACACGCCAAAATAATTAAACAAACGGTAAATAACTATGAAGCAAATTTTTTTGCTTTCCTTTTTACATGCATAGTGTCATATAAGAGTTGAAAAGTGGTGAATTATATAAGCCTACGAATTATTTAGAAATAGTGGTGGATAAAAATCTACTCAATTGAATTTATTAAACCAAGAATCACAATTGATAAACTACCACTTTAAAATATATATTTACTGTCCGGAGCAAGTTGGCATCTCTGGTGCTTATATCATGCTAAACCTTTTAAAAAGCAAGCAAAAATAGTCAAGTATTTACTTTGTAGTTATTTGTTTATTTTGTAAGCAGTGCATAAATAATCAATTGGAACACTTTCAACATAAGTAAAAAAGGCGATATTTCACCATGTAAAAAAGCTGAAATAAAGGACCTCTTGAATGCTAAAACATTTTCCAACCGCGAAATAATACGAAGATTGAAGGTATCTGAAGATGACTCAAAAGGAAAAAAAATTGAGTCAGGAGACGAATTGAGCTCGAAACGAAAGAAATGATGCGGCAGAATCTTATTAGTGAGAGTAATAATTTTTCCACGGGCTGTACCTGTAATTTGTTATTGCACCTCAAATACACGCAAAACCGTATCGGTCTTATTGTATATTTAGAACTCATATAAAAATTAATGTTAAAAATGTATGCGTACTGAAGAATGCAAATTAATATTTAAAAGAGGGGGAAAAACGTCATCGAAATCTAAATAATCATTACTGAGGAAAGTGAAACTGAGAACAATGCTGTTAGAAAGAGTGAGAAGTTTGAAAATTGAAATTAGATGCACCTCCAAGGATCATCAAACAATCAATATTGATTTTCAAACAGCTTTGTCAGAAATTTATCTCTTCGGGATGGACAAGTCATAAATGTATTTGTGAAATATCAGAATAAGGATAAAAAAACAATCAGATATAAAGAAGTAGTTTAAATGTCGGTACAGTTAATTCCTCTGAGTTGCTTTTATTTTAGTTTTAACCTTTCCAATCAATGTAATAATTCATAACATTACTAGAAATTTTTATTTTGAACTAAATTTTGGTGAATAAATAAATAAATCAGAAACTAAAAATCAAACTCAAAACTATTATCACCCCACCCACAAATAAACTGCAAAAAAAAAAAAGAGTTTGCTATGAGTTTTATCTGCCCAAAATTTTTAAAAGTGGTAGCAGAAATGAGATAAATCTAGATATATTAAATTACCAATAAGATTTTAATTTAAAGGAAATCTATATAGGTGCAAAAAAAAATACCTTAGGAATAATTTCGTAATTCTCAAATGAAAGCTAAATTTAAGTATTCTTCAGTAGTTTTGAAAAATATTAACTATTACTAATTTATTTTGTCCAGGTCGTGGGAACTCTATCTTTCTTACCCAGATTGTCTCCACTCTTAGAATGTCTGTATGATTCATACCCCTCGAGAGGGGTAATGTGTTCAAATGCATAGCTGCCCTAAGTGCGCTCGCCTATCAATAAGGTGAACTGGGTTTGAACCCCAACGATGGCTGGTTGGTACGAATTCCGCACCTGGCTCGCACCGATCGCAGTGCTAACGTGAAATATATATCCTCAGTGGTAGACGGATCATGGGTTAGAGTCCCTTTGCCGTCAGATTAACAGTGGAATTTTTTCGTGGTTTTTCACTCCATGTAACGCAAATGCGGGTTAGTTCCATCAAAAAGTCCACCACGTAGGGAAATTTCTCCTAATACTTGATCCAGAAGTTCTCTCGTCTTCTGGAATGGGTTCAAAATAAATTAAAAGGCTACGGAGTTGAACATTGGCAGCCGTAAACACAAAGTTAGGTAGGTTGTTGAACATCGGTTATAAAATAAGAAAAGTAAAGGAAATGCTCAGCTGAGAGTCACGGTGGCTCAGAAGAGAGAGCGCTTGCTTCTAAATGAGGAAAGTAACGTTCGAATCCAAACGGAGGCTGGTTGATACGTATTCTGCTCCCGGATCGCACAGCTGACGTAAAACATCATCAGTGGTAGGCGGATCATAGGTAAGACTCCCTTTTTCGACGGGCTTACCGTGGGAAATTTTTTATGGTTTTCCTCTTCATGTAACGCAAATGCGAGTTAGTTAAATCGAAGGGTCCTCCAGGAAGGTTAATTTGTCCCAATGCTTGATCCGGGAGTTTCCACATCACTGTACGTTAAAGATTTAAAAGTTCATATCAAACACTACATTGTCCCAGTTTTCCAATAGAGAAGCTATTAAGGCTTTGGCAATTGTATCAAAGTTTTTGGTCTACCTTTCTATAAGATATGTTGCAAAAAGCGTAGCATATAATAATTTACATAAATATATTAATGTCCTATTAAAATAATTGCCTTTACTATTGTTAAAACATTTGTGCAATTACTACCACTACAAATAATTTTAAACAGAAATTGCAAAAAATGGTAATTATGCAAATAAGTTAAATGATCGAAGCTTATAGGAGTTCGATTCCACCAACTTTTAAACCTTTTGAGGATGATTTTCCCCAGTGGCAGTAATATAAAATTTGTATTACAATTTTAGGCGAAAACAAATGCTGTATTTTGAAAAGCTTGTGTGGATTACCACGGCAATATTATTTATTAATATATATATATATGCTTAATTTTTTTAAAAATAGTGGTGGTCAAAAAGAAAATAAATTAAGTTTATAAATGCAAAGAATATATGAAAAGCATTCATTTTACTACCACTTTAAATATAGAAATAAAATTTTACGCCAAATGCGTAAAAGTAGGCAGGTATTATTTTTTTAAGACCCATTGGAAACCTGTATCATTACCATTGATTCTTCCTACTTTAAACATTATTTATCATTTTGTAAAATATTTCTCAATGAACATACAAGTTGGAAGTCATAGGAATTAGTATATTTAACATGTCAATTCTGATTAACTTCATTTCTTAACTCTTATATAAACTGAAAAGATTTTCTAAAAGAGCTAAGCTTCAAA
>NC_092212.1:44253886-44256057 GCF_043381705.1 Parasteatoda tepidariorum | reverse complement strand
TAGTCATATATTTGCTACCACTTTCTTATTATAACTATATTCTATATTAAATTACTCGTTCGGTAACTAAGATTCCTTCACAGTGGTCTGATCGGACTACTTATAAAAAACCGTGTGGAGGCTTTCAGTTGTAGAAGGCGTCGCTTTTGCTTAACTTAGATTTATTTATTTGTTTATGTATTTTAATTTAACTGTGATATATTTTTGCTTTATGTACCAGGCAACTTCGATGCATAATTAATTTGTTTATGTTCTACATGGTTTCATGGCTGTCTTTGCCTTAAGTTAGAAATATGTATTGAAAGAATTGAAATCTTCGTGGAAGAATCTTCGTGTAAGAATATAGAGTATGTCACTTAAGAGAATTGATACTTGACGGGCTTGGATAACTCGAATTAGACTGTTAGGAACAGTTGCTAAAGTAAACAAATGCCATGTTTCAACAACCAATCAGGATCGAGATACTCACACTACGTCCCTTGCAGGTATCCCACTGCAAACTCAAACACATAATTAGAAATATGATATCGTTAGAGTAAAAATTGAGTAAATTTAAATGGTTTTTAAATCCAATGCTTTTAAAGATATCTTACTACCACTTTAATATTTTTGACGGACCACTAGGAGTTCTGGTCTAGATAATGGCACACAACACGCAAAAACATTTTTTTGTCTTCATAAAAATTATGGTGATTTTGCTCACTGAAATATTTCAAATTATGGATTATCATTATTTTGCTCCAAGCATTTGAATTGCAAATTATATGAAATGATCAATTTGAATATCGATAAATGTGGAATAGTATAATATTGTTCATGTTATAAAAGAAATTTTTAGCTCTCTGTTTTCATTTTATGCTTATTACGTTCTTCGAGTCACAAGCACACGATTTCGAAAATAACATATTATGACAGTTGTTGACGTAGATCAATGTAATTGTTAGCTAAAAAAATAACAATTGTTGTCTAGCAACAATCACGCATCTTCTTGCAAAACAAACTACAATAAAAAAAAGTAATAAAAGTTTCCATATCACATATTGTAAATTTTTTTTTCTCCAGATAAAAAAAAATTCTTTCCTTTAATTCACAGAGCGAAAGTATAACTTTCACAAAATACTTTTTCTCAAATTTTCAATACGAAATTCTCAATAATTTTTTCCAGGAATAGCATGTTTTTTAATTTATATGTTACCGGCAAAGTATGAAATTCTGGCATTATATATAATGCCTGACGTTTTTAGACAAAGTATGAAATATGAGAAGTATTAGCTAAAAGTATTGCAATATGAGAAGTATTGCTTAGGCATTATATATACTGCCTAGGCATTATATATACTGCCTAGGCATTATATATAATGCCGGATGCTATTTAGGCAAATTATGAAATAAACGTCCTGATGAAGTTAATATGTAAATGATGTGAATGTTACGGTGAATAACCGAAATCGGTGGTTGCTGACTTTCACCGGTGAATGATGACAATCACATAGTTGCTTTGGTGAATGTCCGAAATATTTATTACATCCAATTTGATATTAATTTATTCGTGGATATAATTACATTTATTCAATATTTTGATACTTACTGACAGTAGATTAGAAGAAACATCAGTGTTTGGAGTATCGGGCAAATATATACCGTGCAATGATACTTGACTTTAAAAAATATCAGTGTAGTGTAGTTCAGTGTAGGATATACCGGGCAAATGTACACCGGGCAGTGGCACTTGACCTTAATAAAACATCAGTGTTGGATATACCTGGCAAATGTATACCGGGACTTAATGCACTTAACTAGACCTAGTATATATTTCGGACTTTTACCAAAGGTCTAGTTATGCTAGGTCTAGTTAAGTGCCATTGCACGGTATACATTTGCCCGGTTTACCCTACACTGATGTTTTTTTGTGGTCAAGTGCAATTGCCCGGTATAGCCTATACTGATGTTTTTAAGGGCAAGTGCAACTGCCCGGTATACATTTGCCTGGTATATCCTACACTGATATTTTTTTAAGGTCAAGCATCATTGCCCGATATATATTTGCCCGATACTCCAAACACTGATGTTTCTTCTAATCTATCGTCATTAAGCATTAAAATATCGAATAAATGTAATTATATCCACGAATAAATTAATATCAAATCGGATCTCAGAGCTAAGAGATACTT
>NC_092212.1:44242579-44252911 GCF_043381705.1 Parasteatoda tepidariorum | reverse complement strand
TTAACCCCTTGGGGACGGGTGATTCAGAAAAGCATTCGTACAAAATCAGAATCAGGATGTAATTAAATAAAAAACGGAACTAAAATGTAGTCGTTGCTAATTTGACAGACTTACTTTGCTTTTACTTTAATTATTGTTAGTTTAATCATATATGTAATCATTGCTTTGCTTTATTTAACAAAAAACTGGGTGCCTGGGCCGCGTAGCGGCCCCTAACCCATACATCATGAAATAATTTACAGGTTGAATTACAAACATTTTGATTTATGCAGCATTAAAGTATGTAATCATTGTTAGTTCAAAGTATAACTAAATAGTTTTATTTTGAACAAAGTAATGGTGAATTAAATAAATCAAATAATTATAACTCCACCCACAAATAAACTGCTAAAGTATTACTTTGATTACCAGTTTTATCTTTTCACCCTGATTGATACGGTTTTATGCTGGCACGTATTTGTGACAGTCGGTGCGAATGGGTTAAACAGATGCTACGTCCAGTCACATTCAGACTTATCAATAAATCATCCCTGGGACATCGTTCCCAGAACAATACCGAAACTTAAACATTTTTACTAACAAGCAGACAAATCTCTTAACTGATTGGCAATGTGCTATTAATGTCTCAAAAAGGGTAAAAACTTTCGAATTAAAAATAACAGTTTTTCTTTTTGGCTGATAACTATTTATTTACTGAACGAGCAGAAATACTTTATTAAATAATCATGAGTAAGAAAACCATAAACGATAGTTAATAACATTTTATTTTGACTAATTTATATCAGGAGGAATTCAGACTGTTTTATTATATCACAGAGAGAAAAGAGACAATCATTTCACTTAGAACATGTGATTTAAAATTAACAAAGCTGTTAGTTACTGAATGAATTTAAATACATTCTAAATGAAGCAAAACCGTATATGGCAGGTTAAAGAGAGAACAAAACATTTTAAATTTGCTGAAAATCACAGTTCCTTTTTTTGTGCTAAAGCCTATTTATCCTAAAAATCACAATTTTGGTGAAGCTGAAAAAAGTCCGAGCAAAAGCGAGCATGACATAATGTCCTAGAATGGCATAGATTAATATGGAATGTTGAAAGGATATTCCGGATGATCTGGTATCCTGAAAATAAAAATAATACAATAATTTGTTTATAAAATTTCCCTTTGTCCCTTTGACGTAAATGGGATACCGATATTCTTTTTATATATTTTTTTTTCTGATGCTCTAATTACAGGTAAATATATATTTTGGTATTTTGAATTGCAATAAGTCTAGCAGTTCCTAAATCTGTTAGATTGTTGGAATTATATTTGTACTGAAATATTAAATCCAAAAATAGTAGTTTGGAGAGAAAAATTTTTTTTTCATTAATATTCAAAAATTTGTCAATAATTAGATTTTGTAATTAAAAATTTTTTTATTAATGAACAGCTGTTTTTCTTTAATAAAATAACGACTGTTTTACCTTAATGAAATAATGAATTTGTAATGAAAAACGTCAGTATATATTGATAATAATGAATTCATAATGAATATAACTGCAACATTGATAAAATTATTGTTTGGAAGTGAGCCGTGTTTGTATGATATTATCTTTAACTCAAAAAAAAAAAAAAAAACACTAGTGTTTTACGCTGTAGTTCATAATTATAAATTATTAAAATACTGAATATAATATTTTTCTCTTATTTTGACCTAAATTAATTTTAAAAAAAATGAAAATATGAAAAATAATGTTCAATAAAAATTGTACGTCAATAAGTTAATAAGTTAAACTTCTACAGAATTAAGAAAAATTTAAAATTTTTGAGGTATTTTAAATTATTAATAAAAATATAAAATCCTAAAGATCATATTGTGTATTGCAAAAATAACTAAATATTTAAATTTGAAAATTTTGATAAGTGAACTGAATTAAAATAATAATACAACGTGATTATTTAATATACTAGATATTCATTTATCTTAAATAATGCTTAAAACACTTAAAACTTTTAAAAACACTTATTATTTATTTGATTATAAGCAAATCATTCTCACCCTGTTGGTCTTGCAAAAGAAAAATATCTCCGACGACGATCAATGCACTTTAATGCGTCCATGTCGGGTTCTTGTAATGTGAAATCAAATACCTAGAAACAAAATTTTGAAATTCAAAAATGAAATCTAACACTTTTAAATATAAAAACAAAAACTATTACAATCAACATAAAATATCAATTATAAAATTACTATGAAAGGAGTAATTTTAAGCCCGAACAATTTGGGAAAGACGAAATTTTAAAATTTTAACTCTTCTAAAACCATTGATTATAATTATCAGAAATTTTACGAATTGACCTGTATCATCTATAACCAACACCTCTTTGAAGAGAGAAGGCCTCAGCACGGATCAATTTAGTAGTCTGACGTAACGGGCATATCCTTCTCAGTAGAGCAAAAATAAGAAAGATGTCATTACGTTTGGACTACTAATCGATAAAATTTCTTGTTTATGGTAACCTGTGCTGTGGTCTTCTAAATTGTATTGGGATAACTCGTGCAGGGAATATTTTCCAAAAATTAGAAAAGAAATAGTAGTAATGCTAATTGTTTTATTTCCAGCTGGTTTTTAAGAAAAGTAAAATATCTGTGAAAAGCCTGACCTATTTAAGGTTGCCCCAACCTGAAAATTTTTTTACTGACAATAATAAAAAAAAAATTAAAGAAATTTTGAAGGTTATTGAAATTTTTTTTAAAATTTTTCATTTACTTGCGCATTCTAAAACCATTCTCGATTCTTTTAAATTATTTTTATTCAAAATAAAAAAAAATTTTTCTCAATTTGGCTGCCTCCAAGTTTTTTTTAAAGATCATAGCAATCCTGTTATTACATTTAAAACATAAAGTTGGTAGCACTTGAAATCATACATAGGCATATGAATTTTTAAAAAAAAAACTGAAGTGAAAGCAAAGTAACAAGGTTTTTTACTTTTATTAATTATTCCTCTATGCACTAAAAAAAAACTTCATAAAACGTAAGAAGGAGACTGATAGAGTTGTATTTCACCAAGAAAAAGATAACAATTGCATACCTGCCAACTTATACCGTCGCTGAAAATAATTTTACAAAGTGGTAGTGAAACAACAATTAAAGTTGGAAATATTTTCTAAAAATTAAATTACTTTAACATTAAAGGGCTAAATATTATTTGGGGCTAAATATATCATAACTACATAATTTTTAATTTGTCATGATGGGTGGAAACTTTTTTTTAAAACTTTATATTGAAGATTTAATAAGTCAAAACGATATAATGTTACTACCACTAAGAAATTTCTTTCTCAACGGCTGTACAATTCGCAGCTACTATGCTTTGATTATTGAAACGAATTCATTACATAACATGGTTTAAAGATAATACATATAAAGACATTTTATTCAAGCAATTTCTTCTATTTTTAAGAAAATAAAATATCTGTAACTACCAAGATTTATTTTACAATCATAGCATATATATAATTTTTTTTTGAAAGGGATTAATTGTTGAGTAATAAATTCAGAAATCAACTCCAGTTCTTACCGATGACATCTTAGTCTTATTAATTAACACGTTGAACGCCACGCTAATTTTACATGGCTTGCCAATCTGGCCACAGTAAATAACTACAAACTAAATTTGCAAATATTAGACTGATTTTGCTTTTTTTAGAAGGTTTATCATGACATATCTGTCAATAGTATGACATATCTAACAAAAGTGGTGAATTATCTACGAATTGTTTAAAAATAGTGGTGGATAAAAATCTACTAAATTGAATTTATTAAACCAAGAATCACAATTATTAAGTAAATTTTGAATAAATTTTCTGCAATTCCATAAAAGAGTGTAAATTTTATAGTTTGTGCACTGTCAGCCAGCTGTTTTTCGCGGCCTATATGAAAGGTCAGTGTCAGCAAGCGGTGGCAGACGCTTCCTAAATGTAATTTCAGTATCAGCCACCGGTGGTTGACGCGGACTAAATATAATTTCAGTGTCAGCCAGCGGTGCTAATTGTGTTTCACAACGTTTTTATATTGATGTTGTTTTTTTAAGAAATAAAGTCAATATTTTTCATTACGAACTATCCACCACGACTTACGTTGATGTGGAAGTAATTTGGTTTTTTTTTAAACGCCTTTTCTGAAGTGCTGGGTTTGAAGTTCAATATTATGAATGCTTAATGTAATAAAAGATGATTATATTCATTAAAAATGTAATCATTAACAAATTGTAAAAAAAATGAATACTTACATCAATATTTTCTTTTAACCGCTTCTCGTTAGTGCTCTTCGGTATAACTATAATGCGCCTTTGGATCAAGTAACGTAATAAGACCTACAAAAATATTTTTTTAAACACATTAATACAATAAAAATATAAGAACTACAAATATATATTTAATGTTTTTGTTTTTTACTATTAGATCAGGATATGGAACATCTGCTAATTACAGATTTTTTGCATATTTATGTTTTGATATTTAAAGAGGTAATGATTTATATAGATTTCTTTTTAATTTTTGGATTTATAAATTTAATTATTTTATTTTGACCACCAATAATTGCAAATAAACCAATCGTATTCAGAAGAACTTCGATCAATCGTTTCTCAAGGGACCATTCATTACAAATAGATACTGGAAAACGACGAATGCGGGTCAACTTAAAATGACGAATAATGACTAGAAAATATTTGAAAATCAATAAATTCATAATAAGTGTAAAAAAATTTTAATTGAAAAATATTAAATGATTCCTGCAAAAATATTGACGATGCAAAAGAAGAATAAATAAATAAATTCATTTATTTACAATATTTAGAAATTTTGTTTCCTTTTCTCCTTAGCCTCAAACCATAAATTTTCGACATTGGTTACAGATTGTTGTTCATTTTATGAAAGTTCGTGGTACAAAAATAAAAATCTTTAATGTTTCAAAGTCTTTGAAGCCTTCCCAAATGTTTGCTCCAATTGGTTCTATTAAGTTCTGTCGTTATCAGCATCAATTTGCACTTCTGCAAACAACATTACAAGTTTCAATATTTTTATCAATTGATGGATAATCATTTACCCTGTTAGAGGTGCTCGATCAAGATATCAAAAGATAATCACAATATCGAAAGATAGTTTCTTCTAAAACAGTCAATAGTAAATAATCTAATACCTTAATCAGAAATACGTCACATAGAAATTCTTTAGCTAAACTTTGAAGAAAAAAGAATGCTAAAATTTAGGAAACTAGGTATTCGCACTAAGTACCTAGCAAAGCATCGGTGGCATTCTAAAGAAAATAATTTGCAAGATTTATTATTTGCAAAAAGCAAATAGCTTATTAATTAGAGGCAATAATTATTTTGAGAGAACTACTGACAGTAAATTTAATTCTCATTTTGAAAACACTGGCATGGAAGTTGAGATTAAAATATGAAACAGTAAAAAAAAAAAAAAATTCAGAGGCCCCTCTAAGATAAAAGCTAAGAAATTTTTAAGAAAAAATGTTTTTTTTTTAACATATAATTTAGGGCACTAACAACTTGGGGGCCCGGGCACATGACCCAAGCGCTTTCGTATATCAGTCTTCGGTTCAAACTTGTTCAAGCGGCCCAATCGCTTTATAATGGGCCGTATTGCGGGTTAAAATAGGTAAAATAAAATCATTTATTCTATGGTTTTGAAATCCGTTATAAAAATCTGTCAATCAAATGAAAAAATATGACGTAACATAAAAATATTAATAGTCTGTATAATCAACTGAAATATAATCAGTCCATTCATAAAAATTTTTCTAATCATATTAAAAAAATAGTCATAGTTCAAAGGAGTTAGATTTAAATTAATTGGGCGTATACCACGTTAAAGTATTAAAAATAACGATTTTCAAGAGTCATGTCTTTTTCAAAATTTTTTTTTTTTGAAATCCTCAATATGATAATCGAATATTGATAAGTAAGAATAAATCAAACGAATTCCTTTTCCTCTGCCTGGGCTATTCATCATCTTTGACCCACTTTTGCCAATCTTAATCATCTCTCAATCCAGACTTCAACTTTACTTCTTTATTTATAAAAAAATAAAAAAAAATATGTGGCGAAAACGTCAAACTTGTAATCGATTCATAATCGACGAACAAAGAGAAACTGTAAGGGAACGTGGAATCTTTATCGCTTTTCGAATCGATACTTAACATTTTTATCAATATTTTTCAGGAGAGATTTCAGGAAAGCATTTATTAAAGTCGTTCACATTTTTTTCAGGGAATGTTTTCCTTGACAGGTTTTATGTTTAAAAATATCTCATTTTAAGGAATCGATTTTGAATATTTTTTTCAAAGAAAAAAAATTACTAATAAACCCATTGCACTTATAAAAGTATCACGTCAAAATAAGGCTGACAAGTTATTTTCACAGAGAGAAAAATTATTTCGACGAAGAAATGGAAGAAACTCTTTCGTTAAAATATAAGAAATAAGAGATATTAAGACATAATTTATAACACATATGTAATATATGTAATTGCACTAAAAATAATATAATAAAAAGGAAGTAAACTAAAAATAATAATAATAGTTATCTANAAAAAAAAAAAAAAAAAAAAAAAAAAAATTACTAATAAACCCATTGCACTTAGAAAAGTGTCACGTCAAAATAAGGCTGATAAGTTATTTTCATAGAGGGAAAAATTCTTTCAACGAAGAAATGGAAGAAACTCTTTCGTTAGAAAAATAAGAAATATAAGATATTAAGACATATTTCATAACACATATGTAATATATATAATTGCACTAAAAATAATATAATAAAAAGGAAGCAAACTAAAAATAATAATAATAGTTATCTAGATATTGTTTATTTATTTAAGAAAATAAGGTAACATTAATCCAAATAAAAATAAATTTCTATAATAGAGGTTAAATTACTATATAAAGAGATTAAATTACTGTAATAGAGGTTTTTAAATTCTGTAGAAAACTAGTATAAATAACATTAAAATAGTTATTTTTTTAAAAAAAATGTAATTTCATTTTTTTAAACATATCCATAATGTATTTTATTTAAAAAAAATGTAAATTCTAAAAAACTTAAATTTTATTCGTGTAAATTTTAATTTATTTTATAATATTTATCTAAGCAGTAGAATCGGTTATAGAAGTTCATAAATAATGTGGTTTAAAATAAATGAAATACTAAAAAGCTAATATTTCACCTGCGCGGGTGTTTTTCCATGTTTCTCGCATAAAGGTTTCAAACTCGGATCATCCAGTAAACGAACTTCTTCATCACCTGGAGCCCTAAAATTTGGCATAAATTTATATCAATTTTACAAACATTATGTGAAATATAATAAAATAGGGCAAGATAGTGAAAATAAAACTTTTGAACTTGATAAAAATGAAGAGTGGATTTTACAAAAATGGTAAAGAGTATTTAAAAAATATATATATAAAACCAAAAAAATATAAGTACATAAATATTTAGCTCTTTTCATTGTATGCTTATATACTACATGCGTTTTCTTTTTAGGTATTATAATAACTTACGTACGAAATTATCCAATGAATTCAAAGGGAGCAACAGATGGTTAAAAGATTAAAAATATTAGTGGGGTGGCTGAAAAATAATGACGTTTTGAATATTAATAAGGAATCCAGTTACTTCTCGAATCATAATTTCAGTTCTTTGCAGATTTTTATAAAAGGTGGCTTATGCCGGGATGTCACAGTAAACTAAAAACGTAAAAAGCGGTAGAAACTCACTTCACTTTTATTATCATATTATCATTTCAATAATTTAATCGAAACTAAAACTATAATTTACATTTCAAATTATTCATATTTAAAGGAAAGTCGTTCCTTGTATTCATTTTCAATAGTAAACTGGAAATAAAATATATGCCATAAAAAGTTGCTAATTTCAATTTAAATTAATAAAATTTTGAGTTTTAGTTGCCCGTGGTAACCCTGCTTATGAGAGAGCTGATTCAGATTTTGATCTTAGTAGACTATTTGTGCATGACTACGAGCTGCACAGGCTTTCATTTCTAGGAGATAAAGTATTGTATACAGTTACAATGAGCGTTAACCCTCTCCCGAACAGCAAATTTCGATTGATAATTTTAATCCGACTGGACATTAGCAAGTGCGACTTTAGTACTTTCTAAGTAAAGTGACATGCGTCAGCTCTTTATTGCTTGAAGAATAGTGGGTGCAAGAAGTTTGAAAGCAATTAGCGATCTGTTTCTAGTGGTTTGTAACATTTGTTGAATTTGTATTGAATTGGTGTTACTTTACCGGGGCTACATTGCATCGGAAAGGGTTAAGAATAGAAATTGCATACCTATATGGTGATCCTAAGGGTGCGTATGCTGTGAAGGCTATGCCCAAAATCTTACAAAAATCCTGTAGCTCAAACTGCGGTAAATATGCGTGGCACTCCACCTGCAAAAATAAAAATAAAAAACCGTTTAAATAATTAGTTTAGTCAACATGTTATGACGTTAGCGTTTCTGTCGAGTCAAAAGTGCAAAACATATTTCAAAGCATTAATAGAAGAAATGTATGGGAAGAATACGAAGCCCTTTATCAAACTAGAAACTCGAAATACATACTTGAAGCTAAATCTTGCATTAATAGAGATGAGAAGTCTTCAATATTCTGCTACAAAATAACTGGATAGACAAAGACTTTGTAAAAGAATTTTGAGGAAAACTAGCAGTATGCAGTGTTTATCGATTAATTATTTAGAAGTAATATTTTAATATTATGAACAGTTACGACTCTCGATTGTTTTAATGAATGCTCTTTTTTTAAAATGTTGTTGAAATACTTTCTTAACTTTGTCATCTTTAACGAAAATTTATAACTATCTTTAAAATAAAAAGTTTCAATATTTAGGTTACGTACTCTTACATACCTGCCAACTTTTAATTCCTTCAATTATGATTTTTCCCAGTGGTATTAAAAACGGAATTAAAATTTCAATTTTAAGCAACGAAATACGTTGTACTTGAAAAAATCTTGAGTAGGAATGATTGAGAGTAATGCATAATAATATATATGCGTAAGATTTTTAAAAATAGTGGTGATCAAAATCATTTAAAAATTAAGTTTATAAAAGAAAAAATAGTATATATTTACTACCACTTTAAATATAAAAATAAAATTTTACGCCAAATGCGTAAAAGTTGGCAGGTATGCTCTTATTGCATTTCACGAAAGCTTTATAAAATTAAGAGTAACCCTATTACCGTAAATATTAAAATGATATTATAAGTGTTTTTACGAAAGAAAATAACTGTATACATAGATGTTTAACCTTTTCGTGACGGGCGAGTCATATATGCACTCTCAGGGTGTCGATAATCAGGGTAAAAAAAGATAAAACTGGTAGCCAAACTATTTTCCAGCAGTTTATTTGAGGGCAGGGTAATAGTAGTTTGCTTTATTTAATCTACCACTACTTAGTTCGAATTAAATGCATAGTTACACTTCTAACACACTACGATTGGATGTGGAGAGGCGATGCAGATTAAAGATCTATGCTGGTCTAGGATGCCGACAACTGATGCTGGTCTTGCTCTACTGATGTCTTCTTCTTCCTTGCGATGTCGGTCATGAAGAATTGATGCCGATTATCCTGAAAGTTTCAAGGTGAGTGATGCTGATTTTGATCTCGTCAGGTTTCTGAGACGAGAGAGACAATACTGATAACTGACCATTTTGATGTCTGGATTTTGATCCCGCCATTTTGTTTTTTCAAATCATGCCGTATCATAAAACAGCTCGTGGTGGAAAGGTCTCATTCTCTGGTCGTAATTCACCGTCGCATTGCGTAGAGTCCACGTCATTAGAAAAAATCATTGCTACCTGTGGGATTTCAAAAAGATATTTTCCATCAGTTAAACTTGAACATATTGATGATCTTGTAGAGTTTTACTCTCAGTTTGATACAGAGGAGCTGATTCGCTTAGATAAATTACTTAGCAAACTGCTCATTCAGATAAGATCAAGTTACCCTGGAGACTATGAATACTCATACTTCCTAAAACTGACAAATGCAGCTTATCACGTCAGATGGAAGAGGAAAAACTTTCAAGCAGAAGAAAACAAGGATATGAATAAGAAATCCATTCAAGTCGAATCAATAATGATTGAAACTAATCCAAGCACTGAAGACATAACAATGGAAAATAAAGATGAAAACCTGATTACAACACCGAATACAGAAACTGACACGGACGTCAATATTAACAATAATACAGAACCACCAGCAAAGAAAAGAAAAAAGAAGAAGAAAAAGCAAAATGCAGT
>NC_092212.1:44232059-44240233 GCF_043381705.1 Parasteatoda tepidariorum | reverse complement strand
TAAATTAATTAATTATAAATTAATTATTTAAAAAATTAATTAATTTAAATATTAAGTATAATTTATAGGATATATACTTTCTCTATAATGCCATTACATATTTCTATTAATATAAAAAGTTTCAGAGCTTTTTATTCACTTTACTTTTTTGGGATTTTATGAACTGAAAAATGACAGTTTTCGTGAGAATGACCCATATATATGATTAAACTAACAATAATTAAAGAAAAAGCAAAGTAAGTCTGTCAAATTAGCAACGACTACATTTAAGTTACCGCTTTTTATTTAATTACAACTTGATTCTGATTTTGTACGAATGCTTTTCTGAATCACCCGTCCCCAAGGGGTTAATTATTGTAGAAAGCTAAAACTTCTGCCATAACATTGATCATTATTTTACTTCAATTAGTAACTATTACCAAAATGAATTATCATCGGAGTCAATAATAATATTGGTGTTATTTTTTGTTTATCCTCAACGAATTAGTTCCATTTCGCCAGCAATTTTGCTTTTCAGTACAAATCTCATTATTTTTATTTCAATGACCATTGATATTAAGTTATTTAGTTTTATAATAACGCGTTTTAAAACCATAACTGTAAACAAAATAAACTCGTGGTTTCAGATAATATTAGGAATACTCATTTGGTGATGTAGTCCACCTATGATCATTCAGATAACCAGGCAAAACGAATAGAAAAAATTTTTAAATAATAAAGAAAATGCAATAAACAACTTTTTTTGGTTAGAGCTATAAGCTAACAAATATCACTGATGTTATCGTTAAAATATTTGACAAAATTGAATAGTTTATTGTTTACTTTGAAACAATGGCTTAAGATAAGCCAATGGGAGAATTCCATTTTTCAAATGCCTGTATTAAAAATATAATTCGAAAATCGATAATCGGGATTAGTAATTTGTTTTTAGTAATTTGTTAATTTGTTTACAAGCATTTATCTTCATGTTAAATGTCGCATTTTTAAAGCTTATGGTTTATCCATAGTCCGGTATGCAGCTACACAAATTCTAAATTTTATTATGTGTATAGATTAAAATCATTTCCTTTATTTCGACGATCGTTCTCAGAAACATATATTTTTTTTCAATTGTTCATGGCTGCAATATAAAATTGAGGGTCAGTCGCATGTTTGGAAGTGAAAATTATCACCCAAAGAAACTTTCGACGGCTATAGCCGTCATTAGATTTTTATTTTTGAAAAGGAGATTAAGGTATAAAAACTATTAATAATGTATGATAGTTTGGAATTAAAAAGTTAACTTTTAATTTCCAGGCTTTAAAGAGGAATAAGAACAATAGAAATGAATTTACCTTCCCCTAGTTATATTTAAAAAAAATTTTTTTAATGATTTCCGAAATTCTGAAGATGTAATTTTTTCTTTCTTTCTACTTTAAGTTTCTTTGACATGATATCATTACATTCCATATAATAATATGGAAGCCAACTCGGAAACCTATCTCCCTACAATATTTTTAAGTGATTGTGAAACAACAATTAAGATTAAATTGTCTTTTTCTAGCCCTTAAAAACTTCGCAGTAGAATAATCAGGTTTCACATTTGTTTAAATACTTTATATATTCCGATTAAAAAGTCATTGTAAATCATTTACGTTAATTAAAATAAAATGGTAAAGCGTAATATTATTTCTCTTTACCATTTTTAAGAAGAAAAAAAATTTTCATATTGAGAACACATTTCATCTGCCATTGATGGGAATTTCCTTATTTTTAGAATATATTTTTTATACTGGTAGCAAAATAATAATTTAATATTATAATAATTTATAATTGGCAGCATTTTATCCTCCAGAATATGATAGGGATTTGAAAGGATGTCTAAAGTTTCAGATAAACAAATGGTTATACTTCTGAATTCTAAATATCAGCGAAACTAAAAGTTAAAATATTAGTTATTGTTTTATTAAAAAAAATGCATAGTTTAAGATAATTACGAATGAAGATTCAATCAAAACAGAGCTTACTAAAAACAAATCAATTTCATAAATTCTGATTTTTTTTCCATTTGCCGTATTGGAAGTTTTAAACTTAAANAAAAAAAAAAAAAAAAAAAAAAAAAAAAAAAAAAAAAAAAAAAAAAAAATATATATATACTTTTAAACTATCACGACGAATCAATAATTAAAAAAAACTATGTCGATAACATCTATTTGTTTGCTTATTATGCTTATAGACGTCTTAATAGTTGTTTTTAGAAAATTCTTCTAAACTTAATTGTGTTTTACTGCCACATCGTCAATAACCGTATTAGTTGGCAGGTATAGTTCGTCTATGTAAAGAACTTCCCCAGCCATTCGTCTGAAGTGGCGCCGGTTACTATGGATACGAGGTTTAACTATTTCAAGTAGGGGTGCTGGGTCATTATTTAAGACAAGTTTTGAATCGGGCCGGCGAGAGAGAAAGAGAATTAAGGGAAAAAGAAGCTCCCCTCTTTAAAATGCGCTATTTCTTGTTTCCATAGCAGCAGTCGGCGTTAAACTTCATAGTGAGGGGAGCTCTTTCTAAAGACAATCTATATGTATACATGAGGTGATGTACTCCGTTTACTCACTAATCATCGCGACCACTCATCATTTCACCAGCTTGTCATACGTCATTTGGTCATTATAGAGGAAGTACGTAGTTACGATTGAATAACTTAATAGATAAAATAAATAAATATTGAGTTTTATCACTTATTACACAATTAGTCACCCGCTGCATCTCTGCATTAACCCTTTCGCGCGGACTCTCACAAATACGTGCCAGCATAAAACCGTATCAACTAGGCTAAAAACATAAAACTGGTAATCAAAGTATTTCTTTAGCAGTTTATTTGTGGGCGGAGTTATAATTGTTTGATTTATTTAATTCACCATTACTTTGTTCAAAATAAAACTATTTAGTTATACTTTGAATTAACATTGATTATATATATGATAAAACTTACAATAATTAAAGTAAAAACAAAGTAAGTCTGTCAAATTAGAAACGACTACATTTAAGCTACCGGTTTTTGTTTAATTACGTCCTGATCCTGATTTTGTATGAATACTTTTCCGAATCACCCGTCCCCAAGGGGTTAAAGGATCTAAACTTTCAACCACTTTCTGATCTAATTATTTCGACCCGCCCTTAACCCCTTGGGGACGGGTGATTCAGAAAAGCATTCGTACAAAATCAGAATCAAGTTGTAATTAAATAAAAAACGGTAACTTAAATGTAGTCGTTGATAATTTGACAGACTTACTTTGCTTTTACTTTAATTATTGTTAGTTTAATCACATATATAATCAATGTTAATTCAAAGTATAACTAAATAGTTTTATTTTGAACAAAGTAATGGTGAATTAAATAAATCAAAAAATTATAACTCCGCCCACAAATAAACTGCTAAAGAAATACTTTGATTACCAGTTTTATCTTCTTACCCTGATTGATGCAGTTTTATGCTGTCACGTATTTGTGACAGTCGGCGCGAAAGGGTTAATTTAAGGGTCAAAAATTCAAATCCGTCGACAAAAAGGTATGTTTTTTGCGAGAAAAACATATCTTTCGTGTTGGATTTCCTAATTTATAATAAAGTGTTAGCTCTATTGAGTTAAGTTACGATTAATTGGATTAAGCTAATCACGATTAATTAAATATTATCAATATATTTATGGTTAAACCCTTTAATCATTACATTACACCTCAGTACGTAAAATATCCGATTTTTGAGCAAAATTGAAAGTTTGTTTTTGCTAATTTTACATTATTGTCATAATCTTATTTTATTATTCCTTAAAAATACTTTTTGTGTGCTGTGCTTGCAATAATAAAGAATACACCCAATATTTAATTAATTTTACGTGTAGCATAATTTCTCTATCAAGGGTGAAAGAAAATTGCGATTAAAAAATATCTAACAGAATTATTATTTTGCGTGCATAAAAATGCTATTAAATTAAAGTTTTATCATTTTCGAACAATTCTATTGTCTTAGTCGTTCTTCCCTTACAAAGTGAAAAATATTACCACAAACTGTCTAGCTTGAAATGGCCTCGAAAAGGTTTATATATATATATTTTTTTTTTTAAAGTTTCCCCGCCAAATAATTAATCTCGCAAATCGCTGTTCTTTTGTATCCGAAACACTGAAAAGAAAGCATAAAAACAATCTAAAAAGGCAAGCCACCACTAAAACTTTAATAACAAAAACTTACTTGAAGTACAGCAGGTTTTATTGTTGCAGAATCATAAATTCTCCTGATTTGTTGACTGTTACAGTTGGAGAGACCGATAGATTTAACAAGCCCTTTCTTCACGAGTTTTTCCATTTCCTACCATAAATTAACAGGATAAAAAGTTAAAAGTGGTTGTGGCAGGAAATTTGGCTTAAGAAATAGTATAATTACATAATTTAAATTATAGCTGTTTCAACATTTGTCATAAGTATGCGTTGTGTGTTTAAAATGAAATAATAAAATACGTGATATTTAAAGTAAAAATAAAAAGCAATAAGTAACTGGCATGTTCAAAATTCTTTAAATACACGTTACACTTTAGGACGACTTAAGCAGCTTAAATTTGTACAGTCCCGTAGGTGTCTGGTCAAATTTAGTGTTTTACTCTCTTTAACACTAGGTTTACGGACGTTTCTTATATACCTATCTCTACGAACGCGTGTCAATTTGACACACGAACGAATACATCACTAGGTTTACGGACGTTTCTTATATACCTATATCTACGAACACGCGTCAATTTGACGCATGAACGAATACATCACTAGGTTTACGGCCGTTTCTTCACGTCAATTTGACGCATGAACGAATACATAGATACGAATACATATTTAATAAACTCAATTTAGTAGATTTTTAACCACCACTAATTCTAAACAATTCGTAGGATTATATAATTCGCTACTTTATTTCGCTACTAAATTAACTTAGTGGTTATTTACTGATATTCTGCATTTGTTCTTTCAATTATTGCTTATCGGCAACAGTTGTTTATCGCTTTTTTCATTTGAGATAACGATATCGGACAACGCATCGAAGTATTGTCGGTACATTCCTATTTTTAATTGATGTGATGCTTGCATGTTTACTCAAAATTTTATCTAAATTACGATCGCGTCAAATTGACGCATATTCGTAGAGATAGGTATACCACAAAAAGACTTTCAATGTTTCAACGCTTTTGAAGAAAATAGACATCAATATATACTTACCTCGATCAATGGGTAAAAGTCATTACAAGAGATAAAATAAAAATTTTAACGGATTTTGCAATTTTCCTTACAAAACTCGAAATGCGTCAAAATGACGCGTTCCGTAAACCTAGTGTTAAGAAAATAAATTAATAAGGGCATACTTCCGCATACCCTACAACTTATGAGGATTTTGAAAATAATTCTTTCTAGTGGTAGCGAACCAAAGTAGAAATTTTTAAAGCAAATGGATCTCTCATGAAACTTTTATCAGAACTTTTATAAGTAATAGTGGACAAGTTACGCTAAAATTAATATTTTTTTTAATATTAAGACATTAATTTTGCTACAGTCAGAAAAGAAGATTTCTGAAACTACGGAAATTCCATAGCAGTTGGAGGGTATGCTTCCGTATGAGGAACTAATGTTTTTGAACACCAAAAAAAGTTAGTTTTTTAATGTTCAACAGCTTATTTTTCCACATAGGCAATGACTTGATGACGTTCATTTACAGCCAGAATCTCCAAGACTACGGTTTCTCCTTAGTTTCATAAAGATATTTTTTCAAGAGGTTGCAAGGGTAATGCATTTATATTAGATCTACCGGAAAATTCTGTACGCGCAAATACATAAATTTATTATACAAGAATGCTAAGATTTCTTTATTAAAAAAAAGTGGTCGGACATTTATCCTCAAATGCATCTGCCAGATGTACTGCCTTGTTTTGAATATGTATGCACATGCTCTTTTGAGCTTGAAACTTTTTTAGCTAGAATATTACCATCAGCTAAAAAAGATACATCATATACTAGAGTTAAAGGATAAATACTTTGTCACCTTCTTTTACAAAAGAATCCTTTGCGTAAGGAGGCGTGCACTTTCGCAGAGCGAAATTTCCGGTTGACCTAATATTTTAATAAATCAGAATTTAAATTAGAATTAAAGAAATTATTTGTCCACCAATTGACACAAGCAATTTAAATAGATACTATAAAGTTATATAGACAAATGCTTAAGTTCTAGTATTTTTAAAAAAAATATTTATTCGTTTCAAAAAATTTCTACTTTTGTTCAATTACTACTAAAAAAATTATAAACCACGGCGAATCCGTACTAATCTTTCATTTAAAGTCTCTGCATAACGTTTTCATTTTAGTTTGGTAGCTAAATTTCGGGTCACGGCTCTAATCTAGTTCAGATAATCAGACTCTATCCGTCCACTACGTTAAGTCTGATAAAATATCAGTTACTTTTTATTTATCATAACCACCATTCTTATCAGTGGCTATTTATATAAATTTAATAAAATTGTGTTATATTTCATTAAAATTTAAACATATCATTTTTTTATAAATAAAGTTTTCTAAAATATAAATTGGTAGTTTAACTGATACAAGAAATATTATTTCAAAATTTAAAATAACTTTACGAAAGCACAATAAACGCTGGGAAATAAATTTCTCTCTGTTTTTTGTTACAATCGAGTTTTTTACGGATAATCTATATTTTCGCGAAGCTGATTTCAAATCTGCAACCTGTGTTTCTCTACAAGTTGCAGTTTTTATGCAATTTAAAGATATAAAGTAATAGAAAGAAAGCCATAATATATCACAGTTTATGATGCATTATGCTAAGCTAAGGTAATAACTTTTTAATGCTATTTTCAGAGGAGCAGACAAGTGTATATACATTCACTGGACAAACTATTAGAAACACTGTAGTTTTTTTAATAATTACATGCTTTGCACGAGTTTATATGCAATACTTTTATATTTAGACATACATGTAATATGTTTTTAGCGTGGAGATTTTTTAGTAAATTTCCTATTTGTATTTATTTTTAACGTATTGCATTACAATGCATAACCATTGATACACGAACGTTAACAAGTTCAAACCGGTTTGAGTCATCACTTCCTACATCAAAAAGCCTCCACACGGTCTTTTCTAAGTAGTCCGAGCAGACTATTTGAAAAGTGAACCAGTTGTGCGCATGAACCCAAAACCTTTTATAAAAGTAATTGAGAGAAATTCCTCATATATATTTGAGAATTGAATCTGTAGTGGTTGACAAGTGAATAAAGCAAACCAATAATATTCATAAATAAAACAAATTTTTAGTCATATATTTACTACCACTTTCTTATTTTTACTAGATTTTGTATTAAATGACTCGTTCGGAAAGTGGATATCCATTACAGTGGTCTGATCGGACTACCTATAAAAAACCGTGTGGAGGCTTTCAGTTATAGGAGGCGTCAGTAGCGGACGCGTTTCTGTGACTTCATGCGCTGTATTTATTTTTTTTTGCAGTTTCATACTACGCAGTTATTTGTTTATTTTGCAAGCAGTGTATAAATAATCAATTGGAACACTTTCACTGCATAGGTAAAAAAAAAAAGGCCGACATTTCACCATGTAAAAAAGCTGAAATGAAGGACCTCTTGAATGCTAAAATATTTTCCAACCGCAAAATATCCCGAAAATTGAAGGTATCTGAAGAATTAATATTTAAATGAGGGGAAAAAACGTCATCGAAATCTAAAGAATCATTACTGAGGAAAGTGAAACTGAAAACATTGCTGTTAGAAAGAGTGAGCAGTTTGAAAAATTAAATTAAATGCACCTCCAAGGATCATCAAGCAATCAATATTTTGAAACAGCTTCGTCAGAAATTTATCTCTTCGGAATGGACAAGTCATAAATGTATTTGTGAAATATCAGAATAAGGATAAAAAAAAAAAAACAATCAGATATGAAGAAGTAGTTTAAATGTGGGTATAGTTAATTCCTCTGAGTTGCTTTTATGTTGCTTTTATTTTAGTTTTAACCTTTCCAATCAATATAGTAATTCAAAACATTACTATATATTTTTATTTCGAACTAAATTTTGGTGAATTAAATAAATCAGAAACTAAAAATCTAACTCAAAACTAGGACTGGGCGATATTAGAAA
>NC_092212.1:44202255-44231559 GCF_043381705.1 Parasteatoda tepidariorum | reverse complement strand
GATATATCGATTTATAGCCCAGTCCTACTCAAAACTATTATCACCCCACCCACAAATAAACTGCAAAAGAAAGAGTTTGCTATGAGTTTTATCTGTCTAAAATTTTTAAAAGTGGTAGCAGAAATGAGATAAATCTAGATATTTTAAGTTACCAATAAGATTTTAATTTAACGGAAATCTACATAGGGGCAAAAAAAATACCTTAGGAATAATTTCGTAATTCTCAAATGAAAGCTAAATTTAAGTATTCTTCAGTAGTTTTGAAAAATCTTAACTATTACTAATTTATTTTGTCCAGGTCGTGGGAACCCTATCTTTCTTACCCAGATTGTCTCCACCCTTAGAATGTCTGTATGATTCACCGGCCTCGAAAGGGTTAATGTGTTCAAATGCATAGCTGTCTCAGTGCTCTCGCCTATCAATAAGGTGAACTGGGTTTGAACCCCAAAGATGACTGGTTGGTACGAATTCCGCACCTGGCTCGCACCGATCGCAGTGCTGACGTGAAATATCCTCAGTGGTAGACGGATCATGGGTTAGAGTCCCTTTGCCGTCAGATTAACAGTGGAATTTTTTCGTGGTTTTTCACTCTATGTAACGCAAATGCGGGTTAGTTCCATCAAAAAGTCCTCCACGCAGGGAAATTTCTCCTAATACTTGATCCGGAAGTTCTCTCGTCTTCTGGAATGGGTTCAAAATAAATTAAAAGGCTACGGAGTTGAACATTGGCAGCCGTAAACACAAAGTTAGGTCGGTTGTTGAACATCGGTTATAATATAAAAAAAGTAAAAGAAATGCTCAGCTGAGAGTCACGGTGGCTCAGAAGAGAGAGCGCTTGCTTCTAAAAGAGGAAACTAACATTCGAATCCAAACGGAGAAATGCTCAGCTGAGAGTCACGGTGGCTCAGAAGAGAGAGCGCTTGCTTCTAAAAGAGGAAACTAACGTTCGAATCCAAACGGAGAAATGCTAGCTGAGAGTCACGGTGGCTCAGAAGAGAGAGCGCTTGCTTCTAAAAGAGGAAACTAACGTTCGAATCCAAACGGAGGCTGGTTGATACATATTCTGCTCCCGGATCGCACCGACCTCACAGCTGACGTAAAACATCATCAATGGTAGGCGGTATTCGACGGGCTTACCGTGGGAAATTTTTATGGTTTTCCTCTTCATATAACGCAAATGCGGGCTAGTTCCATCGAAGGGTCCTCCAGGAAGGTTAATTTGTACCAATGCTTGATCCGGGAGTTTTGACATCACTGAACGTTAAAGATTTAAAAATTCATATCAAACACTACATTGTCCCAGTTCTCCAATAGTGAAAGCTATTAAGGCTCTGGCAATGTTACCAAAATTTCTGAAAGCTATAGTTTTTGGTCCATCTTTCTATAAGATTTGTTGCAAAAAGCGTAGCATATAATAATTTATATAAATATATTAATGTCCTAGTTTTGATGTCCTATTAAAATAGTATACCTATTACAATTGTTAAAACATTTGTTCTATCACTACCACTGCAAATAATTTTAAACAGAAATTGCAAAAAATGGTAACTATGCAAATAAGTTAAATGATCGAACTTATTGGAGTTCGATTCCACCATCATATTTTTTAAAGACCTACTGGAAACCTGTATCATTACCATTGATTCTTCCTACTTTAAACATTAATTATCATTTTGTAAAATATTTCTCAATGAATATACAAGTTGGAAGTCATAGGAATTAGTGTATTTAACATGTCAATTCTGATCACTTCATTTCTTAACTCTTATATAAACTGATAAGATTTTCTAAAAGAGCTAAGCTTCAAAACTAGCCTAAAGGTTTGTTCACTTCTATTTACTCGTTCGTTTATTTCTTATAAATGAAAGAATATTTTTATAAATAGTCTTAAAATTAATAATTTATAAGAATATTTAAAAGCCAAATTATATCTTTGGAATATTTCTTAAAGATTAAAGAATGTTTCTTCTAAATAGTCTTAAAATTAATAATCTATAAGAATGTTTATAAGCCAGAACTATCTCTTTGGAATACTAATTTAAAATTGAAGAATATTAAATTAAACAAAATTAAATTAAAGAATATTAAATCAAAGAAAAAGGATATTAAAGAATATTTCTTATAATTTTTTTAAAAAATTTAGAAATAATGCATGCTTCAATTAACAACCATCATCTATTTAATTTCATGAATTTTTTTAATGGAATTTTAAGTGCCGAAATTTAAAAAAAATTGATTTATATATTAATTAATGTTGCAGATTGATTAATATTACAAATATAATTTTAAAATTAGTTTTGAAATTCAATGAAAATTATGAGCAATTTGCTTTAAAATATATTATTATTCTATAACAAGGAAAAAATACAATTATTTCTAGAATATTTATAAGATGCATTTATTTTTAAAACAAATTTTTGGGTCTTTCATAAGTAATTTTTTTTTTGGAAGTTATGGATTTAAAAATAAAGTAATTCAAAGAAAAAATTTAAAATTAGCTCCGTTCTCATGCTTCACCGAGTTTTATAGTTTAATTCAAGCATTAAAAAAAAAAACAAAAACAAAAAAAAAAACATCATCTTACCTTCCAAGTTTGAGTGAGATCAACAGCAGTATCAGCATCATAGTTCCCATCGTCGTTCACAGGAAAAAAATCTCTGTCATCTTCTTGTCTCTGAAAAAAATATTGCTTTATTATTACTTAAACAACAGAAATCCCTTTTTTATGTCCTAAAAGTAAAAGCAATAGCTATAAAATAACGTTAACCTCTTATAAAAAGGCTCTTTTAACTTTTTTTTATTCTGGACGTTTGTTTAAGTTAGAAAAAGCCCAAATGACGTGCGGCATATGCTATAGATAAAATATGCAGTAGATATAAATATAATTATAATTTTCGTTTTAAAAATGTTTAATTTAATAACTTACGTGAAAAAATAAGGTGAAGTTTAGGGAATAGGACAACAATACACTATCACATTTTTTACAGTATTAAAAAGATTTATTTTTTAGGTCGTGACATGCTGTGTTTAATAAAGGAAAGCAGAACTAAAGTTTAAAAAATATTACTGCGTGTCTTCAGATAGCAAAAAATTTATTTTCCTTACAAAAATTTACGTTTACTTGACAGAATTCTCAAAGTAGTTTCAACATGCAATTGCAACTAGACAATATCGTCAGTACAGCAAACGTTCATTTTTTTACTGTCATTTATATAAATATTGTTACAAATTTTCGTTATTTTAGGAAACATTTTTCTTAGGTAGTAGCAAGGCTGAAAGTCCATTATAAATCAAGACGGAAAAGAGTAAAAACTGGTACCAAATAAATTTCATTTTTCGCTTTTTTTCGGGAATAATAAAGTATCCATAACTACCAAATTTTTTTAACGGACGCAATTTAGATAATGAATGGCTTCTTCCCCGAGAATAAATTCATAGCAGTGAATTGTTTAAACTTTTTGAATTTAGCAGTCTATGTGGTATCTAATATAGGAAAACAAGCACTTTGCTTGAGTAAATACAACAATTGAAAGAATATCTGATTCATCGAATCTAAGTTGACATATATAGATATTAACATATATTGGCACATTTAAATATAGACATAATTTGACATATATAGACATAAGTTGAGATACGGGATAACCGTATTCATACTCATATGTGGTAGTTATCTTAGCATCAGCCCCGCCAGCGGCTCTAACTAATTCATCTGAGTGGGAATGTATGATAAATCGCCGAAGCGCAATTGAATGGTGAAAGTTGGGGTTCAGTAACATTGAACAGAGAAAAAATTAAAACAAAGTAGCGAGATTAAACGAACATTTCTAAGAGAGAGAGAGGAGGTTTTTGCGACAGACTGCCTCGCTTCTCCCCGAGCTTCGCAGGTGCACAGTAGCCACATAGCCTCAGAGAAATAGGAAAAACAAATGATAATAAATGCGCAAAAATATATAGGTGAATATCGAGTGAAAAATTATAGACAAGTATTTACAAAATTTACGGGATAGAATCCCATCAGATAGGAAAAAGGCGGTTGCCGGGCTATATTGTATATTGTCTTTGATGAGCTCAAAATCAAAGTTTTTAAAGAACTTGCACACATCATAAGAATGATAGTTCGTTCATTCGTTGTAGTGGAACTGGGCGTTTGATGCCATTACGGCCCTTAGGGATAATTGTCATCATTGAAATATATCTGGGCTCCTGGGGCCGTTAGTGGTCTTTAAGGTGGTTCTTTCTGGTAATTGGAATAAAACAGGGATAATTGTAACTAATTGGCATATTAAATAAGCTTTTGAATTATTTAGAAGTAGTGGTGAGTAAAAACCCTATTAATAGACTTTATTAAACCATGACTCAAACATTAACCTCTTCGAATCTGGAGAGCCATATATGCATTCTCAGGGTGTCGATAATCGGGGTAAAAAAAGAAAAAAACTGGTAACCAAACTATTTTAATAGCAGTTTATTTGTGGGCGGGGAGTCTGCTTTATTTAATTCACCACTGCGGAGTTCGAATTAAAAATTTTATAGTTACACTCAGGGCTCGAAAAACCGCCCGTCCTCGGCGGTCAAGAATTCCCCGCGGACAACGAATTGCTCGAATCCGACGTCCGCGCGGACGGCCATTTTCTCGTTAATGTTCGTGATACATTTTCAATTTTTATTATCTTGCATGAGTCTAGCACCTCACTTCTAAAATGACCCTCAAATCTCGAAATACTGCGCATGGTGGAATTGATGTTTTCTCTGTCTGGGAGTACTGCNAAAAAAAAAAAAAAAAAAAAAAAAAAAAAAAAAAAAAAAAAAAAAACACATTGCGTACTGGTCTTAAACAAGAAGCGTTAAGCGCAATTATGAACATCCACCTAAATGGAAAACTCCTTTCAGATTTCTGTGCAGAAACCTCTGTAAATTATTGGCTTGATTGTGGAACTGGCAAACGTCATATTTGTTTCATTTAAAAAAACGCNCAAAACAAAGCAAACGTTGCCACCGGCGGAAAAGAAATACAGCCAAAATTTGGGAGCCACGTAAGAGAATTATATATAATAGATTAGAATTCCATAAATTTGGTTTTTGATTGCTTACTACTCCATAAAGCGTACCACAAAAAGTTTAGTAGTTGGCTACTCTGCTTAGTTATTTATTAGAATTGCATGCATTTAGTGTTTGATTGTTCACTACTCCATAAAGCGTACCACAAAAAGTCTAGTAGTTGGCTACTCTGCTTATTTATTTATTAGAATTGCAAAAATTTGCAGGCTTGTGTGCTCAATATAGGCTTATAAATCTTTGTCAAATAGAAGAGCAGATAGCACAATACAGAAAAGGAGAGCATGAAGATACATCTAGGGTAACAGCGGGATTTGAGCCAGCTACCTCCAAGCTTTGCACAGCGTTTCACCGGTGATACCTCTCGGCCAGGGAGGCCCCGGGTTTATCTACTTCGCTATTTTCCTATTAGCGGTAAATAACTGAGCAAAGCTCCGAAAAAATGAGAGAGGAAGAAAATAAAAAGTCCACACTTGATCAATATAAAATCTTGAGAGTTCATTCCGCTACTCTGTACGTACCTGATATATATATATACATCAGTTTGTAGTGATGGATAAAGTCTTTTAGATCTAATTTATAAAAATATTAATACGTAATCTTTGCCACAAGGAAAAAAGTATTTTCTGAATCTGCAGTAAATTTGTAGTAGTTGTAGGGTATGCTCAATAATTATAACGCAGACTAAAAAAAAAAAGAAAAAAGACTAGACTAATTTGTTATCGAATTGCCAATAGGAAATATTATGTCTAAGAGATAAATTTATCAGTTATAGTATCACACACATATGCTCCATTCGTCCATATTTTATGCAACAGCAATATTTACCTTAGAAGCAAAAGGGCAGTGGATCAAATAGAGATCGATGTAATCCAGTTGAAGATCAGTCAGAGAAACCTGGAAAAATTGCTCCACAACATCTGGCTGCATACCATTCGGAGGCAACTGAAAAACAAATATCGTTCGCAAAATAGTTAAATACTATACTTTCTTTAGGTAAAAATAACATAAAAATGAGAATAAAAAATAACATTAAAAAAATAAAATTGGTAAAGATATTGCTCAAAATAACATTTTTATTTCTACATTTTGAAGAGCTTTTCTCGAAGCCAATTTTTTTTCAAGATAACTGAATTCATAACTCGAACAGAATTTCTCCGACAGACTTAAATATAATTTTTATTTAAAAACGCAATTTTTTTCGGTAGCAAGCAGGATTTTTTAATTTTATTGAATAATATTTTCGTTATAAACTAATATAGAACGGCAACAAGTGGTAAAAATTTTAAAAATGGTAGAGAAAGTTCGAATGTAAAAATTTATTTTACCAATTTCTATCTACCTAGATGTATTTTATTTTATAACCGTCGGTGAACAGCTAACCCAATTTTGAGTTTACGACTACTAATGTTCAACTCCGTATCCTTGTAATTTTGAACCCTGTCCCGAAGACAAGAGAACTCCTGGATCAGTACCCCCAGAGGTATTGAATTGTAATGGGATCTTGGAGAACTTTGTAACCCCGACTGATTTAACGTGCACCAGTTTAATACACTGAGATTCTTCGGCCGGTTGGAATCGAGCTCGAGTCCAACGCTTTACCAACCAGGCTACCCTTGCCTACCAAGATGTATTAGATTTTATTTTATAACCGTCGTTGAACAGCCGACCCAATTTTGGGTTTACGACTACTATTGTTCAACTACTTAACCTTGTACTTTGGAATCCAATACAGAAGACAAGGGATTTCCTGGATCAAGTACCAAGATGTATTATATTTTATTTTATAACCGTCCTTGCACAGCCGATCCAATTTTTGGGTTCACGACTACTAATGTTCAACTACTTAACCTTGTAATTTTGAATCCAACCCAGAAGACAATTGAAATCCCGGATCAAGCAAATTTCTACCAAGATGTAGCTGTTAACCCAAATTGTTTTGCAGCCCTTTACGGAGCAGCAAATTTCGGTTGCAAATTTTAGCAATGCAACACCCTAGCAAATGTCACCGCGGACAGTGGATTCTTATTGAAGAGGCATAATTTATCTATTTGTATTTTTAGAGAGTTGTAGTTGCGAAAAATTTGCGAATATTTCGAAATAGTTTTACATTTCTAGTAGTTTCCAGCATTTTTTAAGTAAGTGTTGCTAGACTGGCAACATTGCGCCAAAAAGGGATTAAGATAAAGTGGAATTAGAACTTCTAAAATTTATCATTGCCTCATGGAATATTTGTCACCACTTTTTAGATTTTCTCCGGTAGTGGCCATCCTGAAATACAATATAAAACATTTTTGCAACAGCCCGTTATATGTCAGGGGGTCATTTAGGATAACGCTCCTGACTTCCAAGACAAGCTGGTACAAATCAGTCTTCATAAATTCTAGATTCCTTATAATGACAGCTCAGTGTATTAATCAATGTGCCACCGCAAATCGTTGCAAAATTTCTGGTGATTTTTTATAAAGAAAAGAACACAATAATTTTATTGAAAGTAATTATATTTTAAAAATTTCAACAATAATTATCAATTCTATTTGTAAAAACAAGGCGCAACTATGAAAATGTTTTTATTTTTTATTTTTATTTTTATATCAATAAATAGTATTTCTGGCAGTAAGTTGCTTTTTTTTCTTAGGAAGAAACCACTAAGAAAACTAAAAAAATCTTATATTCCATGCAAGCTGAAATAGTGGTCAAGTGCGTGGACATCAATTATAGTTAAAATAACTATTTTTTCTGAAACCCTGTAACAACGTCACTTTTTAAGTTAAGTTCTATATTAGAAAAATACATGAAAAATTGATTCAATTATAATTAAAAAAATAATAAGGTAGTCAAAAGCTTGTTTTTTTCTTCTTTGGAATGACTTATCTGGTAGCAATAACTCATGTTTCGAATATTAATTTCTAAAGCAAAAATTAATAAAAAGATTTTTGCATCTTCTTTATTGTAATATTAACACTATACTCTGTTGCAAGTTAAGAAAAGACCATTGCGGTATAGGATTTAAGTAATCATCCACGACTACATATAGTTATATTTTATTTCGTTATCAAACTATTCAAATATGTTTTCAAAGCAATATGAAAAGGAGACCGTGGAACGTCGTTTCAAGAGTTGGCGACGTTGATATACGTTTGCGCTTGGAATTTGTCATTCATTTGGCGTGCGCTTATCGATGCAAACAGGCTCTTTCCACAAGGATAAGGTTTTTTTCTTAACTTGAAACTGAGTAAAGTTCAGGTTAAATCAACCCTGATAACGTTGCTTAAATACTTTCTCTTTAAAAAGTTTTCTTATAGTTTGTTTATTTCAAAAGTATGCATTAATTTTATTTTGAAACAATCTTATTTGAAAATCGTGCCTTAAGCAATATTTTCTATGTAAACAAATTGTTACAAGTTTAATTTTTTCACAATAAACCAACAGAGTTTTGTGCAATCACACTTCACACGAAGAAGAGATGAGCCGTTATGAATGAACTTATTGAATTAATGCGACAATATCCTTCTGTTTCTAAACATCGTTAAGAAATTCCGTTCCTTTAAGTAAGCAACAAAATGTTCGAAATTACCTTGCTCGTTATGAATAGTTCCTCTCTTTTAATTTTTCCGCTTTTGAATAACTTCTGAAGTGCTTGTCCAAGTAAGTGCTCATTGTTGTAGGTAAAAGCCGTATCGATAAGTCGATATCCTGCATCGATTGCTGTAGAAATCACGCTATCAATATCATCACCATCTTTCGTCTGAAAGAAAAATATTTATTTATGAAACCCAATATTATTATAGTGCTGTTGATTGTTATCTTTTTTAAAAAATGATAGCTTTTAAAATTAATTTTTTATAAAACTAATATTTTGGAGAAAACAAATTAATGTTTTATTCTAAATGGAACAAAAATTAAAAATTTGTGTTTACTAATTTATGATACTTATCACTAGGTTCCGCAAACAGTTGTTGGATTGTCACCTAGTTATAGTTCTTTAAAAGCTACGTAATTAAAGCCACGTAATAAGTATCTTTATTACAAATTGTTGAATTATCTAGATTTAATAGAGGGCTTTCATGTTTGTTAAAATTGAGACAAAGTGACGAAATTATGCAAATTGAACCAAAGTGAGATAGAACATACAAATGTTTAGAAATACAAAGTGATTGCGAAAGTGTTACTATTGCGCATGCTCATTTGTACCGCTATCAGTAACGTTTGGAAAAAATTTTATTAATTTCTGACAATTCTTTCGCAGTGCTTCAATTTTCATAAACATTATATAGCCTGAGACCGCTCACGATCCTTTTCCTATCCATCTTGTAAGTAGTGACGTTGGCGCGTATAATGATTTTTATATATATATATATTATAATTATTATTACCTGCTAGATGTCAGATTAATGTCAATGCATTAGAGTTATTGTAGTGATGAGAAACATTTTGATTACATATTTTTCAAAACAAGAGACACATTTTCTGACATAAATTTTGGTTCCACTTTAATTATTTTGGTGGACTTTTTGGGTCCTGTTTGTAATATTACAATATACAGGACTGCTAGGTAAATAGAAAATAAAGTTTAATAAAAATATCTCATTTCTATTTTTTTCAGTATAAGTTTAAATAAACGGTGAAAACTGTTTTTTTTTCTTTCTTTTTTTTACCTAACAAAAAAATTTTTTTAAACCAACTTAAGAGAAAGCAGTACATTCAGACCTGCAAACCACTGCTTATTAATAGCTTTCGAAATTTTATTAGCATGAAAACCCTATCACAGCATTGTTTATGAACTTTTAAATCATTTATATGGTGTGGTGTGGAAAATAAATTTAAATTAATAAAAAAATAATACATTAAAACGTAAGCATAGAATAAGTTTTTGCAAAAAGCGTAGAAAGTTGGTAGGCCTAAGTACCCAACAATGATTTTGTTTACCATTTCCAGGTGTTACGAACACCGTTACATTAGAACATAGCTGAAATCTCAGTGCCTTGCCGCAAAGCTACATTAACTTATTCCTCAGATTTTTGAGATATATAATGGAGAATATGAGAAGTGGGAGTAGAATTGGGGGGAGGAGGGGTTGCCAAGCACCAAATAGAAAAGTCATGAGCAAGAAACCAATTGGTTGAACACATCATGAAATGGAAAGAAAATTAAACGTAATTGATATTAAATTAGATTAGAATATAATAATATTTATAGGGTTCAGAATAATATTAACATTTACGCTGATATAATAAAATATAAAAAAAATAAAGAATGTATATACAACTATTTACACGAGAATTATAAAAATCTGTCAACGATAAAGAAAAGGTATATAAGCGTTGGATAGTCCGGCAAGTACTTTGTCTGCGACTCTGTTATAGTGATGACCCAGCCGTCCTAGTAATATCACTCGTATCTGGAGTTGTTTATCACGTTAAAGTTACCAATTCATCGTCCCCAAGGCTGCGATCCATTTGGGTTGACCTCACTTCACGCTTATCACAGAGATGCCAACTTGCTCCTGACAGCAAATAAATATTTTCGAGTGGTAGCTTATTAATGTGCAGATCTTGGTTTAATAAATTCAATTTATTAGGTTTTTATCCACCACTATTTCTAGATAATTCAAATACTCATATAATTCACCACTTTCTCACCCTATAGTCGCACGATACGTTTAAAAAGTCAACAAAATTAGTCAAATATTTACAAATGTTAGTATGTAGTTGTTTACCGTTTTTTAAATTATTATGGCGCGTCCGGAGCAGTTGGCATCTCTGTTATCAAGTCTAATGCAATTAATTTAATTGTTTATTTAGAATGCTGATCAAACTCATTGTATAATAAGTTTATTAAATCTTATATAAAAAGGTAAAGTGTGAAACGTTTCACCACTTTGAATATTAAAAAAAAATTCTTGTGTAAAAATAAAGATAAGTAACTATTTTATTATCGTCTACTCATATCCGACTAAATGGTTAATGATAATTTCTAACGTTCAGTTAACTAAGAAAATATATTAATGTAAGCAAAAAAAAGAATGTTAATATATCTGTATTATGAACCATTTACCTTTCTCTAATATTAACCGGTTAACGCCCAGCGTCATATATTTAGGACAGTTCCTTTTTTCAAAGACATTCATTGTGGTGGGAAACTTTTTTCAGTATTTTCATTTAAAAGATTTAAAGGTAAATTAAAAGATTTTCAGATACCACAATGATTTAGTTATTTCTGATTAGATCTAGAATTATAAGGAGCAAGTATTTTTTGATCTATCAAAGACTTTTTGAATGCTCGAACTATAGAAAAAACAATTAATTTCGATAATATATTTTACCACTTTTTCCATAAAATCACTTTTTGTATCATTTCAATATATATATTCGGGACAAAACGNTATAAAAGAAAAAATAGTATATAATTACTACCACTTTAAATATGAAAATAAAATCTTTAGGAAAATCCGGAAGAGTTGGCAGGTATGAGATAAGAGTAATTAAACTTACACCGGATTTTTGTACCTGATGGCTTCACCGGTCACAATTGTATTGTTTTCATAAAAATTGCAACCAAAATTTTGAATTAGTAAAGTAACAAATAGATTAAAGTAAAGCCCTAGATTATCTAATCTACGTATCCAGGCCTTTAGATAAAAGATCAGACGGAAAGAAACAATAAAACAAAATAAATATCTAAAAAAAAGTTCATTTTTCGAGTAGACTATAAAGTTGCAGACAGATAAAAAGAAAGAAAAAAAATTGTCGCATCAAATTTCTATAGCTACCGAAAATTTCCTTGTCACGCTTTTTGATAATGATGAGCCTTGCGTTTTTATTTTTAGGTCTGACAAAAATACAATTATTTTTTCTTTTATGGGCTACTTAAACATAGCTTTTAAAGTTTCATTTTATTTCATAAAGTAAACAATATTTTTGAATTTAATTACCAATGAGAAGCATTATATCACTATGCATACAAGCAATTTACATATTTTTTATAAAATGTCATATAGCCGTAAACAATTTAAAACTTAATGCATATTTTGGATGAATTAATAGTTTGGAAACAGATTAGATGTGCCTAGCTTTCAAATCACTTTTTACTTTTCCTGCTTCATACATTTTTTAATAGATCATAGATTTTTCATTCACTTCATAGATTTCTGCTAAATTTTGTCGCATTTCTAAAAACTTCAGAACAAAATAATGCCTCTTATAACTTTAATAAAATAAAAATACGAGAAAAACTTTCCACAAAGCTATAGGAAATGTTAGAGATATAGCTTCCACTTTTGTTTTACAAAATCAGTCCAAGAATTTGAAATTGCAAAACAATGGAAACTTTTAAAGCATACCATAATGCTACAAATTTAAAGATTCCAGAACATCTTCTAAGTCGGATTCAATATCGTTAGTTGGATCATCATACTGATTCCACTTTGCAATGGATTCGATTGCCACGAAAAATCGTCTTATTCCCCATCCAAAGAATTCGAAATTTTACCCTTTTTAAAAGATTTTACAATAAGGAATCCACATTTTGCCAACCTTCAAGTGACGTCCCATGCAGTAAAATAAACCTGATTAATTGGTCAGTACATAGCATTTTTTAATGCATCTTAATTCGAAGAGGGAGCCTCATAGCATCATATTTATTCATTTTATTTTAGCCTGAGAAAATTTTGTGCACTTAACAATTTTTTCTTCATGTTTCTTAATTTTAGAAATGATCATTATTTTTTTTTTTTTTTTTTNTTTTTTTTTTTTTTTTTTTTTTTTTTTTTTTTTTTTTTTTTTTTTTTTTTTTTTTTTTTTTTGCTTTCGTCTTGCACGCTGGACACCAGAGAAATTTGCCATCTCGCAATCAAAAAATAGGGAGTCGACTTATACAACGGTATATACCAACACCTCCTAGAATAAGGAAGGCCTCAGCACGGATCAAATTAGTAGTCCGATGTGACGAAGTTAACTGCGCAGTTGATGAAAAATAAGAAAGATGTCATTACGTTCGGGGTACTAAGCTGCGCAGTTGTTGAAAATACGAAATAAGTCATTACGTTTGGACTACTAAAGGATATTTATGGTAACCCGTGCAGAGGCCTACTCTTTTCTAGGAGGTGTTGTATATACTGTATAGAAGTTTCTGTGCGGGTTGCCAAAATGAAACAACATCGCTTTTCTTAGTGACCAACTTGGCGATAATCCAAAGGGCATCTGAAAATATAATCTAACTAATTGAAGAGCTATCGGGTTTACAATTAATTTCATAGAATTATTAACTTTTCTTTTTTACATTAAACATAGTTCAAAACATGTAAAATAATATGAAGATAAATGAACATATTCTTTTTTTTAGGCCCTCTATAAATTTACATCGAAAAACAAGCTCTTTAAAAACAATCAATCTTTTCAAAACATACCTACTTTTTAAAAAATGAATTCTTAAAATAAACTTTTGCAACATAAACCACATAAACTGTGAAATTTCTACTACTTACTTTTAAAACATTTTAACACGTTCACGCCGAGAAAAGTGAAAATACTGGTACGTGAAAAGAGAAAATACTGGTAGATGAACTATTTCAATGTTATATAATATTCGGGAGGAGTTAATCTATTCTCAATAATAACAATTCACTGTAAGGTAATTTATCACGGCGAAGAAGTAATTCAATATAAAAATTGCATCCGTTAAAAACAATTGGTAGTTATAGATTTTAATAATTCTCGGAAAAAAACAGAAAAATGAAATTTATTGTTACCAGTTTTTACTCCGGTGCGCTGCCAAGATGAGACAATCTAGCGTGACCCACCGGTGGGGCACCCCGGCGTGAACGTGTTAAGTTGAATGTTAGTTACCGTTAGTAGTCAATGTTCTTATTTTTACAGAATTAGTTTTTTTAAATATTAAATAGTATCCATAACATGTAGAGTAATAAGCATATAAATATCGATGGCTTTATATAATAAGTGATAGTAAATTTACTAAAAAACAAAAACAAGTTCGTTCGAAAACAATCACAAATGTTCCTCCTTAACTCATTTTTTTATAATCTTGCTACCAAATTCTAATAGTGAAACTTTTACTCAGTGAAGCTTACATTCTTTTTTTTTTATTCTTAAATATTGGGGAAAACTTACCAAGTGAGTGTCTTACTTATTTTGGTCTATTATATCGATTTTTTATATTCTTCAAAAAACAGGGAGACTGACTTATAAGTGAGATTTTTTAATTCTAAGAAATTGAAATATAAGCAAAAGGAAATTGAAAGATTTTATTCACAGCAAAAGCTCCTATTTACAGGTGCCCAATTCAGGGCACCGTATTCTACCCTCTACCCGTATTTTGTTCTCAAGGCCAGCAGTTCTCAAAAGGTGTTCCGTGGAACCCTAGGGTTCCCTGAAAAAGTTAAAGATGTTCCGTGAGTTAGGCACCTTTTTTTAAACCAGTAAAGATTTTTGATAATTATAATAAATTTGTATCCTACCATTAATCGATTATTTATTTAATATTTAGATTATTTTTATGAAATTGTTTAGGTAAAATGCCAATAAAAGATGAGAAATTTAAAAAAAAAATTACGATATTATTATAGGGATATGCATTTACAAATGATTGCATCAGTATTTCTCATCGAACTTTGAAATTCGAAATAAAATAACATAATTCAAAAATAATGAATACTTTTTCTCCTAAAACCATTCTCACTGTTTATAAAAGTTCTTTTTCCAAAACCTTTTTTTTTAATTCATGCATATGTTTTGTTATTTATGCATATGTTTTCTTTTTTTGATTTATGCATATGTCAAAAACTACTATTCTAAAAACAGCTTCACACTTGTGAATTTATCTGCCAAACATAAAACCTAATTTTAAGGCTAATTGAGGAAACAATGAAAAAATTGTAATTCTTCCCATTAAATGCTTTTAAAAATTTTTGTAAGCCTATTTACACCTGCTAATGACCTTTTTAAAGTCAGGGTGACGTCATGAGAAAATTGATCGTTTAGGGCTCTGTATCTGAAAAAAGCTCTAGGCGTTAACTAAAGATAGCAAAAACTGAAGAACATGGGAGAAAGAAAAAGATAACACACCTGAAACATTCCTAATCCAATAATCGGCATGTGCTGTCCATTATTTAAAACCACGATGTTATCCTCACTTGTCGAATCCATACTTTAAAAGTTTTCAAATTATGTTAATACGAGAAAAGTTATAAAAAAAACTGTCTACTGATTGCTGCCGGATGGAAAAATGATGTCAGACACCGGCGAATCTTTTCCGTATACAGTCTTTACTTAGTCTTTTTTGTTTCAATTGGACCTTGAAATAAGACCTTGACTTAGTCTTGTTTTGACGCGGAGGGAGAATTTACAAATTGCGTTTACAATTATCGATCTCTATTGATTTTGCAAATTGTTCGTTCATTGGCGATTCTGTCATTGCATTGTAAACAGTTTATTTAAACCAACTCATTTCAATTTCGAACGCAATGTTTTGAACAAAAAAATCAATGCGAGCATTGCCTTTCATAGCATAAATATTTCATAGACGCGGCTTTAAAAAAATATTCACTTATGCTAGCTTCGTTTTTTTTTTAAACTCGGTTATTTGAAAATTATTCTCAATTTTATTTTTTTTTTCAGACCCCGATTATTTATTTAAGTTTTTTGAAAAAAACTTTTTCCAGAGATATTTTTTAAATNTCAAAAGGAACTAGACTAATACAATTCCAACCTGCCGAGTAGCGACTTATAACAACACACTTCATTTAATGTTTACTTGTTGCTAGAAATCAGGTTCGCAGAAAATGCTGTTTACTAGTTAAATTTAGTAGGAATAACACGACCTGTGACGTAGGCTATAGTATACCCAATTACCGAAAAAGTTATTATAAATATGGTAAGTTTATCTATGCCACTAGTCTTAGAGTGAAAAGTATAAAACACGATATGAATCATTGCTTTACGAAATTTGATTTAAAAAAAAAATAACAATTGGCATTTTGAACAAGAAATTTTGAAAATTTTTTAAATTTTCGATTGAAATCTTATGTGAATTTTTCTGCACAAAAATGTTTGTTAAGAATTGCTAGAATTGTTAAGAAGTCACCGGGGTTGAAAGTTTATATCTATTAAAATGAAAAAGAGTTAAATCTGGTATACAAAACCATTTAGCTTTTTCTCGGGAAGAGAAAAATCATCCATTAATTATTATTAACTAAGAATTTTTGAAAGTTATAAAATATATGTAGGGCTGATTTTTACCCGAGAAAAAAGTCTAAAATAAATAGTTTCAAATTAAGAATATTTTAACACGTTGAATGCCACGCTAATTTTACACGGCTTGCCTGTCTGGCCACACGGTAAATAACTACAAACTAAATTTGACAGATTTTGCTAGTTTTTTTTTTAAAGGTTTGGCATGCCATATCTGCTCTTTCGTTCGTTGTAATGCATGTCACATACCCTCCAACTGCTACGGAATTTCCGTAGTTTCAGAAATCTCCTTTTCAGACGGTGGCAAAATTAATGTCTTAATACATATTTTAAAAAAAATAATTTTAGCGTAACTTGTTCACTATTACTTATAAAAGTGCAGGCCATATGGCTAGATTCTTAAGTTCTGATAAAAGCTTTATGAGAGATCCATTTGCTTTAAAAATTTCTACTTTGGTTCGCTACCACTAGAAAGAATCATTTTCAAAATCCTCATAAGTTGGAGGGTATGCCTGATACAAGTGTTGAATTGGCTACGAACGAATGTATGGCTACGAACTGCTTAAAAATAGTGGAGAATGAAAATCTACTAAATTAAATTTATTAAACCACGAATCACAATTAATAAACTACCACTAGAAAATATTTATTCGCTGTCGGGAGCAAGTTGTCATCTCTGTGTATATAAATAAAACTAATTTTTTGTGTTTCTATAATGCATTAATTTCTTCAAACCATTTTATTAACGATAATAATATTAAAAAAAATTAAAAATTTACTCGAATTATGTGTTTCTAATAATCTTGGCTTCGCCGTTCACCAGTGACCCCCATGGTATTCAACATGTTAAAGCTTGTTTGACCCCTCCCTAAAACCGGCTATAATTAAAATGGTATAACCACCGGTTTTTTTTTTCTCTTTACCGTATCGATTTCAAATTTTCAAGACACAGTTTAATTATGAATAGTAAAAAAATTATTCTGTATTGTTACAGAGATACTAACTTGTTCCGCTTTATAAAAAAGTATTTTCTTGTGGTAATGAAATGTAAGTTATTTTTACTTTAGTATTTTTAATTTTAAATTTCAAGTAATTTTTCCATCATTATATATCAAAAATTCAAACGCATTTTTAGTTGCATTTTCACTTTGTCAGGGATGCCGCAGGCGATTAAAAATGTAAAAAGTGGTGATTAACGAGAAGTAAAAATCTATTTAAAGAGATTAAAATTGACAACTTTTTCTAACATGTTTCTTTCAGATTACTAACAAAGATGACTGCAAAGGATTTTTGAAGTTATACTTCTTATGCGACTTCCAACAAGGTTGCGTTAAACGTTTAACGCCACATTTTTATTGGCCGGGAAATCACGTGGTTGGATCCAGTTTTCCCTCATTCATTTCCATATTGCTTTGGTTCTCACTAGCATAAAAATAATAAAAGTCATAAAAGTATTGTTTTTCTATAAATATTTTTTTTAGTTTGTTTTGATACACATATAATTTAATAGGGTAGTATTTTTCATTTTCAAATTTAGTGGATAAGAATTGTAAAAAATGAGTGAAAACAATCCCACGGACAATGCGACGGATTTAAGGTTATGTCAAGGTACGTCTCTTGTGAATATCAATTGATTGTTAGGTTTTCTCTTCTGAAATTGCATTATGACGCATTCACATACATTATTAATACAAATACATTTTCCATGGCGAGACGATGAGGCAACAACAAGCACTTCCACTGGTTCAAGAGGTCCACGAGGGAAAAATGCACAATATTACCGTTATTACAGAGCACAGAAGCGAGCGGAGCAGAAAAAAAGAGTCGTTGAATAGAACTAGTGATCCTTCTACGACTGCTGATTCTTCTACAATTAAAGTCGCAGGCTACGAAGTTTAACTTCTTCCGCGCGGAGGGACTCCACGCACTATTTTTTTTTATTTGTAAATTTGAATAATTTACGATACATGTCATGGTGATAGTGATGATTGAATAATTAAATAAATAAAAAATGAATCCAGTTTTTACCCTTTCTTACATTTTTTGTCGCCTGTGGCATTCCTGCTCTATTAATTTGATTTTTCAAATGGCGCCTCACTCATTTCAATATCAAATATGGTGAACAGTGCAATTAACAGCAACAAAGCAACGTAGCTGTGCTAAATACCTTTGTATTAAAGGAAATTATAATTCGGAGTTGGCACGGCCAGTATTATAACGGTTTATAATTATTATCAATTTGTTTGTTATTTAGGAAATAAAGATTATAAGGTACTACTTACGTAAACTTTGAAAAACTTTGGTCCACGTAAAATTCTGTCCGAGGAAGAATACATTCGATTATACAGACCTGGAACAAGTGCTTTTATTAAAAAAAAGTGGTAGGGTCTTTACGCTTAGTTTACCCTTAATTTTATATAGATTAGATGTACTGCTTTGTTCTGTCGGATACTTACGTTTGCATACATAATTCGTTAGAAATATTCACATACTCTTTTGCGCCAAGTTCTTTTGCTGCACATGCTCTTTTGCTGTGTATCTTTAAGCTGGGAAATTATCACTGAGTAAAAAGTGTAAATACTTTACCATTTTCTTTATAACAGCACTATATTTTGCACTACTGTAAAAGGAATGTTGCACATTCGTGGACAGAATTTTCCTGTTGACTTAATTATAGTATTGATTAAAACTTTAAAGCAGCGAGAAGACAATTTATATTCTAAACTTTAAATTAAAATATTTCATCAAAAAAGAAGAGCAAGGATCTAAGAGTAGGTGAGTTGCATGCGGATCCTCACGGATCGGTCCACACTGATCTAGAATATAGCTTAGTTGTAAAATGGAGAAGCATTTATTTTCTGCATTAGCAAATATCACAAAACAATAAAATATCTGTGACTGATGCACGTTAAAAATTCTGTCGAATCGCAAAGTCCTCCATGTTCCCATAAATCTGGCTCCCATAACTAACCATAGACTCTGGGGGTACTGGATTGGAGATCGATCGTTCTCTGATTCAGGTCAAAATTACGATCTGTGGATGAATGAATGAATGTATAAATGGGTCCGCCTTATAAACAGCTGTGACGTATGGTGTGGCAGAAGTCGAATTCTTGGCCATAGATGGCGCCACTGAAAAACAAGAATAGCACACTCTGTCTTAAATTTGCTTGGTTTCACCAAGCAGGCTTGCCCGTGTGGCAAGTGGCATTCGAACCAACCAACCAACCAAACCAACCATTAAATATCAAAATTTAAAGTTATATACTTTAATATCGAAAGTTTAAAAAGACTACTTTTCCTTTCATTATAGTTTCTATTATGGTATCAATTTTCTCATGTCGTTGAATTTCTGTTTTAATAACGATTATAAAACTGCATTCAAATTTTAATACGATTAATATTATGCTTCGATAAGAAATTATTAATAGTATGTTTTTTTTCATTCTTTCTTTTTAGTTTTCATTTATGACTTTAGTTTTCTTTATGGAGATAAAAATCCACTTGAATAGTTACCCTAGAAACAATTTTACCTTGGCAGCAGTTAGGTTCAAAATTGGCTTGATATGGGTCCTAAAGAACATACACGGAGGGACCAATATTGGGATGTCTAGATTTTTTAATATTGGTCCTAGAGTGGCCTATATTGGACCTACATTGGCCAATGTAGAACCTACATTGGCTAAATAATGGATGTAAAATATCGGGTGAATCGAAAAATTCTATATAGGGGAAATATAGGAAAAATAAAGGCCCTTTGAATCTTTACTAAGCCAAGATTCAGGAACATTGGCCCGAGCCATTCTGCTGTTAAGGTATATTGCAACTTTTAAGTGCATCGTTATACATGCTTAGATAAAGAAATTAAGATGTATGTTTTTTCCGATAATACTTCATAGTTTTTATTTATGAAGCATTTTCTATTGCTAAAAAAAGAATGAGAAAAATATTATGTGAAACGATAAGTGAGAAAATATAAGATTATGGAAATGTTTGATAAAATACTCGTCAGATTTTAACACGTTCAAAAAAGAATGATAACACAAGTAAAAGAATATAGAATGTTTTATGTTTAACTCATATCGCCATTTCATTTACTCTGAATAATTTTTCATTAAAGAATGTGAAGAATTTACTTGATACAGTAAATCTTCCTTATTCTTTTGATTTTTAAAGATCAAATATCTTTGACTCAGAGCTATAGATCAAAATTTCCATTTTGTCACTGGATGCTATAAAATCGGGTGTCTAAAACTATGACTCTAAGATTGATGCTTCTTTTTGAAAAATGATAGTGTCCTTTTATTTGATAATCAGAATATTTAGTTCAATATAGTTGACTATAAAACAAATAGTCAGAAAAGTGAAGTTGGTAGAAAAGATTTGATATATAAATAATTAGGCTAATGTTTAATTTTACCAAATTACATTGATTAAACTTACATAAGATATATTTAGTATAATAATTTCATAGTGTTCCAAAAAGTTATAATTGTAACTACTCTAGACGGATTTCAAGTATTCAGCACCGAATGTGAAAAATTATTTAATCATTTTATAAAAATTATTTAAATTAGTCGTTGTTATGAAATTAGTTTTTGAACGACAGAGTGTTTTATGAGTTTTCTAGCACTTGAGACAAAAAAATTTAACCAAAATTTTTATTTCTCTAAAACTGTAAAAAGACTGGTCGTCTAAAAGTATTTTAATTTTGTCAGGTGATCAATAAAAACTGATACTTAAAGTTTTGTGGAGAGAACAATATTAAAGACTGTAAATCTTACTGTGAATAAATACTTTCGTTGTTCATACACATATTTTTTTAATGTCTTTCAATGCAAAATATGCTCGTAGTGATAGTTCATGCGGTTTGTTTCATTAATTAGAATCATTAGACAGTGTGATTCATCTGATATACATTTTCATTTCTATCTAGTTCTATCGTTTCGTTCCATTAATTAGACCGTCTGATTTATTTGCTATATATTTCATTAGAGATGAAAATTCATGTGTTTCATTCCATTAATTATAATCATTAGATCGTGTGATTCATCTGATATATATTTTGTTTGAGGTGAAAGCTCAAGCGTTTCGTTCCATTAATTAGACCGTCTGATTTATCTGATATATATTTCATTTGAGATGAAAATTCAAGCGTTTTGTTCCATAATTAGAACTTCTGATATATCTGATTCATATTTCATTTGTAATGAAAGTTCATATTGTTTTTTCCATTAATTAGGTCTTCTGATTTATCTTACATACATTTCAATTATGATTGTTCATGCAGTTCGTTTCATTAATTAGATCATCTGATAAAAATTTATCTGCACTTCTTAATTATGGTATTGAAATATATCATAAAAACTATAAAATTCATACATAACCAACTTAAAATTTAGTAGAACAAAATCTACTTTTACATCCTTATATTGAGTCCTTAATTCTAAGATAAGGGAACGAAACTTCCCTTATATCGCGGCCACTGACCATTCCTTTAGGTATGAGAAAAGGATATCAGTGAAGGGGTTAGAATCCTTACACTTGTAATTTTGATAAACTATCAAAATGAAGTTATAATTCTTTTTAAATGTTTGCTCAACAGAAAAAAAATGAATTAGTAATTCGAAAAATTCGTCTCGATTTTGGGGAAGGTAATATATGGGCAGGATTGAAAGCAAACACCATGCTTCCATATTATGGTAGTTGAAATTAAAAAAATATATTTTTCCCAAAGCAGCGAAACAGCGTTTGAAACGAATCAGAAAGAGTCATATTTCATAAGGGGAATGCAAGATCTCATGTGTCTATGACAACGACACAAAAATTGTGTTGTCAGATCTCAGTCAACGCCTCCTTTAACTGAAAGTCACTTAATACAAAATCTAGTTAAAATAAGAAAGTGGTAGCAAATATATGACTAAAAATTTGTTTTATTTCTGAATATTAATGGTTTGCCTTATTCACTGATCAACCACTACAGATTCAATTCTCAAGTATATATGATGAATACTCTCATCTACTTTCGTAAAAGGTTTTGGGTTCATGCGCACAACTGGTTCACTTTTCATATAGTCTGCGCAGACTACTTATAAAAGACCGTGAGGAAGCTTTTTGCTGTAGGAGGTGATTACTCAGTTGGGATGCTATATTACATCCTCTCTCTTCCCAAGACCCTGTGCCTTTCAATCCTTACAAGATTTTTTTACCAAAAAAAGAAATCTTTGGGAGAAATAAAAATTCAAGAGGAAAAGTTTCTCGACTAAACTCTTGAGAAGTCCTCCATATTATAATTATAATATTATAACCGTCGTTGAACACTCGACCCAATTTTATGTACTTACGACTTCTAATAACTAACTTAACCCCGCCCCGCCCCCGTAAGGGGGCATCCGGGGACACTCCGAAATTTCGCAGTGTGCTTAACAGTTCAATTACATGAGCAAACATATTCAAATTTTCAAATTAGAGTTTTAATAAATAGGTAGGATATTAAATATGAAATCCAGAAAACAGCACTACTTAGAAATAAACTAAATACAAACAAACATAACAAAGAAAATAAACTGTATCAATCAGAAGAGATATTGATGTCGCATCTTCAGCAAAGTTAATAAAAGGAAACAATTCCACATGGCTAAATATAAGATGTTGGTAACTCAGAATAAAATTACAGCTGGCATCACAGTACTTAAGGTATCAAATTCCATGGATTTTTTTTCTTTTAACCAAAAAAAGACATGTATATCGTACTCTAGGAACACAGGTGATTAAAATTTCAATGAGGAATTGCATAGGGTCAGAGATTGACAAAAGGCATGACATTAAAACGAAAAAAAAAAAAAAAAGTTTAGGACAAAATTCAAGTAAAAATCAAACCATAACATAATCAATAAGAGATTTAAAGTATATCGTTCCTAACAATAGGCAGCAAGAGGTCATCAGAATTCAGGGAGGTGCCTTGTTACTAAACAAATTTCTTACTATTTCCTCAATTCCCTTTTTTATTTTAGGGTTTGACCAATGCTGCTTTTTAAACTCATAGGTGGTTTCTGAATGGAAAAATGTCTCTCTAACGCTCTTGAAATTTGGACATATGTTCCCAATCCTCAATAAGCTGACAGGTACGGCACAGCTGAGCTCCTCCAAAAAACCTGGCCTGATGTTGTCCACGACAGCCATGATTAGATAAGAATTGATTTAAAAAGAAATTCCCCATGATTTTCCTCGTTTGAACTTTCGGGAAGAGCTCGAACTTGGGCCTTCCCTTTGTAAAGCTGTCACTCCATCTTTCCTGCCATTCAATCAATTTTTCGCATTCCAAAGTTTTTCTTGCAGTCCGCCTGCTGGGATCCTCAAACAGGTCAATAGTTGATCTTTCACAGGCTAATTTGGCTAACCTATCAGCCTCCTCGTTGCCCATATGGCCTGCATGTGCTCTTATCCAATGTAAAACGATATTGTTTGTGAATTCTTGCTTAGTGGACTAAATACTCTTTAGAGTTGTTGTTTTCCAAAGCTTGCAGGCTAGACAGGGAATCGGTATAAATTGAAATTTTATCTGTAATTCTTTGCACTTTAATACAACGAATCGACTGGAGAATGGCCCATAATTCAGCCTTAAACACGGAGACGTGATCAGAGAGGCGAGAGGTTTTTCTTTCAACAGGTTCTCCCTCCAGATAGGCCACGAAAGCACATTCTGTCTTAAATTCATTGTTGACTAAAAGTTTCGATCCATCTGTAAATAATTCTAGTGCCTTATAAGTAGGTAAATGTAGTTGATATTTAATTAAAACTTCTTCAGCCGTATGGTAAATAAAAGGTGTAGGTATAGGTTATAGATTATGTGTTCTTCTTCGTGTTGGAAAATATTATTAAGTTGAGGTTCCACGTTTACTGCCATATCTAAAGGGATTGTCCCAGCAAGTACTTGGAGAGCGTCAGTAGATGTAATCTTGTATGCTTTAGTGATAGATAGTAACGAAGTTCTTACGACTACTAATGTCCAACTCCGTAGCCTTGTAATTTTGAACCCAATCCGGAAGACAATGGAACTCTTGGATCGAGTATTGGGAGAAATTTGCCTTCGTGGAGGAAGTCCGCTTTTTGATGGAGTTAACCCGCATTTGCGTTACACGGAGAGGAAGACCACGAGAACCACCTACTGTTAACCTGACGGCAAGGGAGCTCTAACCCATGATCCGTTTACCTCCGAGGATATTTTTCGTCCGCACTATGGTCGGTGCAAGCCGGATGCGGAATTCGTATCGACTGGGATTCGAACCCGGTCCTCCATATGCGGAATTTTCAAACTGCCTTAACGGCGAAAAATTGTTAACAGCAGTTATATAATTTAATAAAAATACACTAAAAATAAAATTCGCCGGTTTTAAATTTTCGTTCAAACGTGACACAAACTGTTTGGGTTAAATCAATGATTTCCACTGAGTTTAATAATTTCGAATCACTCAATAATATTGTCTAATGCTCTTAATTTTCATTACCTATATAGTTTGCCTTAAATTGTGCATCTGCAGTTGTGAAATTTAATAAGAAGAATTAAATGATTTATTTAATTAGATTTTGTTAAATTATGACTATTGCTGAATTAGCTGTTTTTATATATTAAAACAAAAGAAAACTTTTACAGACCATTTAGTTGATACTGTTCAATTGTTGTAAATAATAAATAACACTGGTGAACAATTTTTTTTCTCCTTTTCGTGTCCCATTAGCTTTTTGACAGATTTTAGACATTTTAGATCACATATTTTGTCGAAATGTTCAAGTTTAAAAACGTACAGGGGATCACATAAATGTTGCGACAAACTTTTTAGAAAGTTAAGGCACATTATTAGGATTGAAACTGCATAGGAACCAGAGATGGCAATTGCTCCGGACGAGCTAAATTAATTTACACATCGTTAAATAACTACTACCTAAAATTCGCATATATTTGCTTTCTTTTTCTAAAAGGTTTGCGCACACTCCACCATCATCAGAGCACTCGGTAGACTGTTTTTGTGATATTGATAAAATTCAACTGTAGCAAAGTGGCCAATTATATAAGCCTTCGAATTATTTAGAAATAGTGGTGGTTAAAAACTAAATAAATTTAATTTATTAAACCAAGAATCACAATTAATAAAATGTCACTCGAAAATATTTATTCGCTGTCCGGAGCAAGTTGACATCTCCGAGGAACCCAAACCCGGAAGCGTCGTCATGCGCCTTTAGAGTCTCCATTTTTTATTACAAACATGTTTCTTCCTGCTCTTTTAACACGCGTATCTACGCATGTTTCGCGTCATAATTAGCGTCCGAAGTTCTTTATAACGAGTTTTCCAGGAATTGGTTCCTATGCAGCTTTAAATCCTGATAATATGCCCTTTCTCCCCTAGAAGTTTGTTGTAGCATTTATGCGATGCTTTATAGTATGTAACGTTTTAAAACTTGTGCTTTTTCGACAAAAGGGGAACGAAAATGCCATTTAAGAAAATCTTTTACTTTAGGTGTCAAATTAATTTCAAATTTGAAATACCCACACCCGAATTAGGCAAGGTCAAGTATTTGTATAAATACAAATAGAAAAAAAAACGAAATGTAATTGGTTTATAGTAATAATTAGCTTTTTAACCCAATTTAAAGCTGCCTTTTTTCTTCAAAAATGTATCATTTGAAGTTTTTGTAATTTTTTTTAAATTAAGCTCTTATTAAAAGGTAACTTTACAAGAATGATATCTTTTTGTGTGAAACTAGAGAGTTTTCGTTCCTGCTCGCTGCCACTTTCCATCCACTGCGATTGTAGTGGTATCACAATTACTTTTTGACAATAAATAGATTTCTTAATTAAAATGTAAAAGATTTCAGATTCTGTATTCTATACGGTTAGATTTTGTATTCTATCAACACAGATTTTTCGTGTTCAAAATATATTTTGAAATGCAATCTTTAGCATTAGCAATGTTCATTTAAGCTGAAGTGTTTATCACTTAAATAGTTATCAATTAAACTAAAACGGTAATTCCGTACCACTTTTTCCAAATTAATTCTTTTTCATTGATTTCGAAATGTTGTTTACTTCTTGAAATATAGAAGAAGGACATAATAGGCTTAGACATATGCTAAACTTATCTTTATCGAGGTTCTTGCCAACAATGGTCAGCAATTTTTGTAAATCGAGTAAGTTTAAATTTTTTTCACTAGTTTTACTGCAGTTTACAAAAACATTATAAATAATTTTTAAATAAAATAGTGGTAGCACAAGATACTTCATCTATTTCTTTACTTTCAATATAATTTTTCAGAATTATAATAAAAGAATTATTAAGAAAGAAAAAGAATGTTTTAAGAAATCGAAACATAGCTCTAAAACTAGAAATTATATTATTTTTAAATTAAAATGAAGGTTTAAATGAAATTTTGTTATCTTTATACACTGCTCAAAAAAATTAGGGGAGCAAGCAAAGAAAGTAAGAAAATCGTGCGAGACATCCACAGAGCTGCATGAAATGGATAGTGCATACGTATCAAAGCGCGATACAGAGAAAAAGACGTAAAAACATATGGAATTAAGCTTTAATTCATGGAAACTATGGAAAAAGAAACAAAAAGTCGATTTAAGGCAACAATTGGTTTACATGTAAACGATAAAAAAGTAATGTTTGGAAATGATGCAGTACTGTTAATAAGGCGTGTGGTCTCCTCGAAGAGCTAAAACTGCTGCACACCTGTTTCCCATGGATGCGATGATGGTATCGATGAGAGTTTGGGGAATACAGTTCCACTCCTCAAGAAGGGCAATCTCCAAGTCACGGAGAGTTAATGGAGGCCTTGGTCTCACAGCAATGCGTCTCCGAAGCACGTCCCAAACATGCTCGATTGGATTCAGGTCAGGAGAGCGCGCTGGCCATTCCATACGCTGTATTGTTTCAGCTTCCAGCATGTTCTCCACAAGACGAGCTGTATGTGATCTCGCATTATCATCTTGTAAAACGCAGGAATCTTAAGTGGCTGCTGCGTAGGGTATGACATGAGGTCTCAATATCTCGTCTGCATATCTGCGGGCCGTCAAAGTACCGCTCCGAATGATATGCAAGTCCATACGTCCACCTATGCTTATTCCTCCCCCCACCATCCAACCAGCTCGTCTGTAGTGTGACCTTTCACGAATGAAAGTGTGGTTATTTCGAGTGCTCCTTTCCCTCCACACCAAAGCACGTCGGGTGTCACTCTCCAGACTGAATCGAGAATCGTCTGTAAACAATACGTAGCTCCAATTCCGTTGCTCCCAATCTTGATATTCAGTAGCCCATCTTCTGCGAGCCGCACGGTGGCTTGAGGTCAATGAAATGCAGACCATGGGCCTACGAGGATAGAGACCTCTTTGATGGAGCCTATTCCGTATAGTTTGGGTGGAAACTCTTCATCCTGTTGCCACGAGAAACTGTCTTTGCAGCTGAGTAACATTGTCTGTTCTGTTACGACGAGCTGTTAACTGTATATATCGGTCATCAGCTGCAGTTGTTGCACGTGGTCGACCCTGCCCTGGCGACGACTCACATTTCCAGTCTCTTGGAATTGATTCCACAGCCTTGCAACGACACTTCTGCTGACTCCAACAGCGTCCGCCATATTGCGTTGTGTTCGCCCGGATTCCAGTCTGCCGGTGATGCGCCATGCAATGGATTCAGGTAAATCACGTTGTTGAGACATTTTCAAGTCACCCTTTCTCGAAAACAATAACTGAGAAACCAACTTTCTGAGTTAATGCAGTGAAACAGACGTCTCTGCTACATCCCGATTTCTGCTCTTATCTTCTTTTCTTGTTTGTGACGTCATGAACTTTTATTTGCATATGAAGTTTTCTTCTTCTTTTTCCTGCTCGGTCTTACATCATAAATGATTACTTTTCTGTTACTTACCGGTGTAAATATTTGCGTAATTTCATTAAAACCATGTGCTCCCCTAATTTTTTTGAGCAGTGTACATAAATTGACTACCATTGTTCAGTTTTTTGTTGAATGACGTGGTCACTTTTACCTACCATTGTTTAGTTTTTTGTTGAAAGACGTAGTCACTGACAAGTAAAGTAAACAAAGTTGGAGTCTAGTGAGCAGTAGTAGAACAATCATTCACGTCTTGCACATCTTCAATCGTTCTTATCGCGTTTGTATCTTGGTAAACTTTTATTTAGCATAGCTTTTTCATTTTCAGAAATTGCCCGGATAATTGCAAAATATTGAAATAAAACTTTTTACTTTCTCTGCTAATCTTATAAAAACGCATGTTCCAAATTTGAGACTTCTATCTCTGCAGAAAGGAGCAACTCAGTATTATTGTCTATTAGGCTAATTACTCTCTAATTACTTCAATAATTGTAAAATATCTCAACAAATTTTTTTTCCTTCTTTCACTCCTTAGATAAGCAACACGCGATCAAAATTTGAGACTTCTAACTTTGCGTAAGCTTTAATTTTGCAATTATAAGAATTACTTTTAATTACACCAAGCCTTCTATTTGTCTACGGGCTAACCATGAAAGGTTTTTATGGTCATCCTCTTCATGTAGTGAAAATGAGGTTAATTCCATCAAAAAGTCCTACACTAAGGCTAGTTTGCCTCAATGCTTGGTCTGTGAATTACCTTGTCTTCTGTATTGGATTAAAAATTACATTGCTACGGAGATGGACACTGGTAGTCGTAAACTCAAAATAAGGTCGGCTGTTCAACGCCGATTATAAGATAAAATTTTTAAAAAATATGCAACTTCAAACTTTTGGTTTTTCTTTCTTTTTATCAAATAATGAACACGTAATCCGAATTTAAATTCTCTCTCTTGGTACACATGTGCTATTGATCGCTTTAATCATGTTAATTACCCCTACTATTCATCTAAACAATTAATTATCCCAATAATTACGAAATTTCGAAATGAAATCTTTTTATTTTTATCAGATAAGGGGAATACGGGGTAGACATTTAGGAGTTCTATATGCGAACTTTTATTTACATAAACCCAATAATTACCAATATA
>NC_092212.1:44189707-44201755 GCF_043381705.1 Parasteatoda tepidariorum | reverse complement strand
TTTGTTTTGATACACATATAATTTAATGGAGTAGTATTTTTTATTTTCAAATTTAGTGGATAACAATTGTAAAAAATGAGTGAAAACAATCCCACGGTCAATGCGACGGATTTAAGGTTATGTCAAGGTGCGTCTCCTGTTAATATCAATTGATTGTTAGGTTTCCTCTTCTGAAATTACATTATGACGCATTCACATACATTATTAATACAAATACATTTTCCAGGGCGAGACGATGAGGCAGCCACAAGCACTTCCACTGGTTCAAGAGGTCCACGAGGGAAAAATGCATAATATTACCGTGATTACAGAGCACGGAAGCGAGCGGAGCAGGAAAAAGATTCGTTGAATAGAACTAGGGATCCTTCTACGACTGCTGATTCCTCTACAATTAACGTCGCAGTTTGAGAAGTTTAACTTCTTCCGCGCGGAGGGACTTCACGCACTATTTTTTTTAAAATTAAATTTCTTAAATTTTCGATTGAAATCTTACGTGAATTATTTTTGCACAAAAATGTTTGTTAAGAATTGCTAGAATTGTTAAGAAGTCTCCGGGGATGAAAATTTATATCTATTAAATCGAAAAAAAGTTAAATCTGGTATCATTATAATTTAAATTATATATGCTTAGATAAAGAAATTAAGATGTATGCTTTTTCCGATAATACTTCATAGTTTTAATTTCTGAAGCATTTTCTATTGCTAAAAAGGAATATATATATATATTTCTCTTACACGGCGACAAAAAAAAGCCTCATTACAACTCCCCGAATGGCAACGCTAGAAAATCGACTAATGATTGCCGCTAAAAATGTCACATGCCAAATCTAGTTGAGGTGGATCAACATATAGCGCTTTTAGAAACGGAAACTGAAATAACCTATCAGATGCGGCAATCTCATACTATTAAGCTAGGTAGAAGTGAGTAGTCTTTGTCGATAGATCTCTACTTTAGTATTTTGTCGAAAGCGCTTTTTTTCACGAATTTATATGTTGCGAATTTATTTGACGATTTTTGATTTATATCACGAATTTATTTGTTTTATTATTGTTATTAGTTATTCATTGAAAAATGAGACTCAGTCGTGCTGTTATGCTTTAAGATTTTATACTATAGCACATTTCTAATAGGTTTAACGAATTACATGTCATTTATTTGAATTCAAATTTATTTTAATGACTTAGTATTTACTAAAAATATGCAATTTTTTTTTTAAAAAAAGAGTTGCTATATGGATTTTAATGATTGTTTTGAATATTTAGAATTTTGTGCATTTGCAATGGACCTAAGTTAACAAAGTTAGTAGCGAGCGAAGCCAGCTTGGTGGCCATATAAGATTGCGTAGCAATTTTCGGGGGTTGACGATCGTTAGCGATCAGGGGCGCAGCCCACTAGTAAGAAAAATATTATGCGAAACGATTAGTGAGAAAATATAAGATTACGGAAATTTTTGATAAAATACTCGTCAGATTTTAAAACGTTTACCGAAGAATGATGGCACAAGCAAAATAATATAGAATGTTTTATGTTTAACTCATATCGCCATTTCATTTACTATGAATAATTTTTCATTAAAGAATGTGAAGAATTTATTTGATACAGTAAATCATTCTTATTCTTTGGATTTTTAAAGATGAAATATCTTTGACTCAGATCTATAGATCAGAATTTCCATTTTGTCACTGGATGCTATAAAATCGGGTGTCTAAAACTATGACTCTAAGATTGATGCTTCTTTTTGAAAAATGATAGTGTCCTTTTATTTGATAATCAGAATATTTAGTTCAATATAGTTGACTATAAAGCAAATAGTCTGAAAAGTGAAGTTGTTAGAAAGATTTGATATATAAATAGTTAGGCTAATACTTGATTTTACGAAATTACATTGATTAAACTTACATAAAATATGCTTAGTATATTTCGTATAATAATTTCATAGTGTTCCAAAAAGTTATAATTGTAACTACCTTAGACAGATTTCAAGTATTCAGCACCGAATGTGTAAAATTATTTAAATTGGTCGTTGCTTTGAAATTAGTTTTTGAACGACAGAGTGTTTTATGAGTTTTCTAGCATTTGAGACAGAAAAATTTAATCAAAATTTTTATTTCGCTAAAACTGTAAAAAGACTGGTCGTCTAATAGTATTTTAATTTTGTCAGGTGATCAATAAAAACTGTTACTGAAAGTTTTGTGAGGAGGACAATATTAAAGACTGTAAACCTTACTGTTAATAAAGACTTTCTTTGTTCATACAGATATTTTCTTAATATCTTTCAACGCAAAATATGCTCGTAGTGATAGTTCATGCTGTTTGTACTTATTAATTAGAATCATTAGACAGTGTGATTCATCTGATATACATTTTCATTTCTATCTAGTTCTATCGTTTCGTTCCATTAATTAGACCGTCTGATTTATCTGCTATATTTTTCATTAGAGATGAAAATTCATGTGTTTCATTCCATTAATTATAATCATTAGATCGTGTGATTCATCTGATATATATTTTGTTTGAGGTGAAAGTTCAAGCGTTTCGTTCCATTAATCAGACCGTCTGATTTATCTGATATATATTTCATTTGAGATGAAAATGCATGTGTCGTTCCATTAATTATTATCATTAGGCCGTGTGATTCATCTGATATAAATTTCGTTTGGGATAAAAGTTCAAGCGTTTCATTCCGTTAATTAGACCGTTTGATTTATCTGATATATATTTCATTTAATAAGAAAATGCATGTGTTTCATTCCATTAATTATTATCATTAGGCCGTGTGATTCATCTGATATAAATTTCGTTTGGGATAAAAGTTCAAGCGTTTCATTCCGTTAATTAGACCGTTTGATTTATCTGATATATATTTCATTTAATAAGAAAATGCATGTGTTTCGTTCCATTAATTATTATCATTAGGCCGTGTGATTCGCCTGATATATATTTCGTTTAGGATAAAAGTTTAAGCATTTCATTCCATTAATTAGAACATCTGATATATCTGATGTATATTTCATTTGTGATGAAAGTTCACATTGTTTTTTCCATTAATTAGGCCTTCTGATTTATCTGACATACATTGCATTTATGATTGTTCATACAGTTCATTCCATTAATTAGATCATCTGATTTATCTGATAAAAATTTATCTGCACTTTTTAATTATCATACTGATATATACACTGAAATATATCATATAAACTATATAATACATACAGAACCAGCATATTACTTAATAGAACAAAATCTACTATTTCTTCCTTATATTGAGTCCTTAATTCTAAGATGGGAAGATGAAATTTCCATTTCTTAGCAGCCACTTACCTTCGCGCGAGAATCTCGCAAATTTTTTTCTTTTCTCGCATTAATGAAAAGATTAACGCGAGAAGTTCGCGCACTCTATTAATCATTTTTAAAATGCGCGAATCTCTCGAATTTTGGAAAAAATTTCGTCTTCCGCAAATTTGAATAAAATCCGCCATTTTGAAAAAGACATGAAAACAGCTACGACAAGTGTTGAGAAAAAAAAATGAGTCCTTTATAATAAGTTGTTTAAAGTTAGCTCCATTTTTAGCTGTAAATGAATTACCGAACTCCCTCACCGACAATTTACAGCAATTTGTAAAAGTTGAAGTCTGTGAAAACTATGTTGGAAGACCTAACAAGAAGTATAAACATGGAAATAACTTCAAAGAACTTCACTATACTATAACAGAAATAATTGAAAAGCCTATACTGGCAGATGTAGAGGATAGGAAAGTGCGTGCACAATGCTACAAATTTAATTAGTGATTCCGAATAGTTCAGCATCTGTCATTTAGCACCCAAAACCGAATTAAAGCAAAATATCCTAACAGATTTGACTGATGAGCAATTGAGCAACCTAATGGGAATAGCTGATGAAAAAGTAGATATAGAACATTTTCCATATGATGATGCAATAAAAATATTGAATGGTTTAGAAATTAGAGGATGTTAGAAATGTATTATACATTAAAGAATTTTTTTTCCAAGTCTATTCGTGTTTTTTTAATTTTTAGAAATCTCACTTAACTTTTTGAAATCTCACCCTGTTTTTGAGAAAGAGCGAGAAATTCTCTCCCATTTTTTTTCTGTAATGAAAACACTGAGCCTTTAGGTATAGGGAAATTATATTTGTGGAGGGATGAGAGTCCTTTCACTTGTAATTTTGATAAACTATCAAAACGAAGTTAATTTTTTTTTTAAATGAACAGAAAATGCACAGAAAAGAAATAAATTAGTAATTCAAAAAATTCACAAAAATTGTGTTGTTGGAGCTCAGTTGGGATGTTCCTCTCTCTTCCTGTGCCTTCAGATTTCTAGGTATTTCAATCCTTACAAGATTTTTTTACTTAAAAAAGAAATCTATATCGCTTTGGGAGAAATAAAAATTCAAGAGGAAAAGTTTTGCGACCAAACTCTTGAGATATTATAATTATAATATTATAACCGTCGTTCAACACCCGACCCAATTTTATGGGTTTACGACTACTAATATTCAACTCTGTAGCCTTGTAATTTTGAACCCAATCCGGAATCGATGATTTACATAAATTGCCTTTAAAAAAGAAGTGAATACAGCCATGATTAGGTGGATATACATGAGATACAAGCTTTATCTGTGATATTACATAAATTGCAGTTGAAATTTGAAATTGAGCATAAAAAATTGATAACATATATACACATGATCGGGAAAATTATGAAGATTATAAATAATAATTATGAAAATTATAAATTATGAAGATTCTACATAAATTTTTGTAAGCAGTAGTGGCGCCATCTAGTGTGATAAACATTCAAGAATATAAATATGCATAGTACTAGAGATATTATCAAAAGTTCGAAAAAGAGTTCAGGTTTAGTCAAAGTGGCTTTAATCTGGAGTGGACTCACGCATGATTGCTTGAAGTAGTTGTAGGACTTCTCTGTTTTTTAATAGTTCTTTTAATTCTTTGGTGATTGAGACAAGTCCATGGGCTTGACCTGCCGTTGTTGGTGGAGTTATAGTTGGAGTTGCTCGAGAGCCCTTCCTGGAGGGACGGATGCTGCATCCCGTGAAGTTGGCGGTGTGTGCCTCACCACAGTTGCAGCATTTGGGTGGTGTAGTTTTGTCTTTATGGCACTGAAAGGAAAGGTGGTCGGCGGCACATTTAAGACATCTTGGTTGAGATTTGCACGTTCGCTGTGTGTGGCCGAAGTTCTGGCACTTGTAACATTGGATTGGGCTATTCCTGCCACGGAATCTTTCAATTTTCACGGGAAGGTCACAAATATTGGTAACTGAGTAGATTTGCTGATTTTGGTCTGTTTCGATCAATATTGTGAGAAAAAGTGGGAGGACCCGATAGGCCTCGCCCACTTTTCTCTTAAACTGTATGACTTTTTGTGTTATAATGCCTGTCTTGGCCAATTCTAGGGAGATATGTTCTGCATTGGTGCCAACTGGAAGTCCACGGACTAGAGCTTTTAATGTGCATAATTGGTAGATCTATTTCTGGAGTTGTGGATGGAGCTGCATTTGCATGGTAATCCTCCTTGGGTTCAGTATCTACATTGTCAGGATCTACATTGGTTTCAGAAAGTTGCAAGGAAGTGGCGACATCTAGTAGTAATGGAGGGCTGCTATTTGTAGTCATGAAGGAATTTTCTTCAGATTTTTCATCGTTATTTTGCTTTTTCTTTTTCCGCTTTTTTTGGAGGGGTCTCTGCATTATTTTTAGCTGTATTTCTGTATCGGTAGTCATTTCGCTTTTCTGTTCTAAATTTTGGCCTGCATCTTGAGTTTCCATAAGTTGAGTTTTGAGTTGCGAGCAATTCTGGAGCACTTTCGCTGTTGTTTCAATTAGAGAGCCTAGAGTAAAAGAGAGTGAACAAGGGAGAAATGATTCCTGATTGGTGGAAAGAAAAACTTTACCGCCGGAGGCGAGAGTGGAAAATTCGCCATTGGAATTACACGGAGTGAAAATTATCTGACTCAAAAAATTTATGTTCTGTATTAATAAATGCATGTAATAAGTTCATTACTTACTTTTTTTCAATAAGAAACTTCACAGTTACAGTAAATGTTAAAATTATGGCTGAAAATTTGGATAGTTGTTAGTTATTAGAATTTATCCTTATTATCACTTACTTGCGTGCATATAAAGTTATGTTTATCTCATTGTAAAGAGAACAAGGTGATGAAATAACTAATGGTTAGATAAGAATAAATGTATTTACTTTTAATGCACATAATTTCTATCTAAATTACTTATAAATTTTAAGATTTGAGCATCTTTTTATCAAAACTTCAGAAGTGCAGAGTTTGGCGATATTACTTTGACATGTTGGCGCGTTACAATGTTCCCGTTACAATGTTACAATGCGCGTTACAAAGTAGCATTTGTTTACTTTTCGTTACCAACTGTATAAAATGCTAGTTTGTTTTAAATTTCAACTAATTATGGAAATTTTTGTTTACAATTTGTTGAAATAAACAATACCTTTTCAGGTGAATATGCGATAATTTTTTCCTGAAAAAGTAATAAATAATAATAAATTATATAATTTGTTTTATTAATTATTATTTCTGAAATAAATGGCATAATCATTATTAATTTTTATATTTTATTTAAGGCATTTATTAAAAGCTGAAGTCTTTTCATTAGTCTTTTTTTTTTTTTTTTGACGTTAATTTTTTAACAATTTCAGATGCTAGACAATGTTTCTTAAAAAATCTGTAATATCATGTGCTTTCCAATCTTAAAGTTTATATTATTGATACTTTAGTATATACTCTTAGAATAACAGAACCTTCAGAATAACACCAAATGAGCGAGTGGCGCCAATTTCGGTGTATCATCTGGCAACCCCCTTGGACAAAAATCTGACGGCAGCGCATGCGGTCTTGGATATTGTCATCACTCTTTTTCAATAAAGGCACTCTAGTTTCAATTTGTTCGTTGGTCATCCTTATCATTTCCATCCATTCTTCATATAACATTAGTTCACCTGGACTCATGATTTCCACATTTACCGTTGGTTCTCGTGATGTCTTTTCGGTTTGCCGTTTTCCGCCACGTGGATGATTTTGATATGTAACCATATTGCGTGATTTGATTTTGTTCTGTGGGTTCCTCATCCGTCGTTGAGTCACTGAGGTTTTGACGCCCGGTAGGCGTGCTTGTCTTTCCACCACGTCCGCAACGTCGAAGACTCATTTTGTAGTACTTTAAAAATTGAATTGAATAAGCTTAAACATAATTTTTGTACTTTACTTTAAACAACGAGCTTCAAACTTTGCCACGTCCACACATAATTGCGAGAGAGTCATTAAGAACTACTCACCAAAAGGATTAAACATCAATAACTCAAAACATCAAAATTTTTTCCTCCTCAGGAACATCAAGTGGGCGACATCAGAGGCAGCCAACTAATCTGCTAGCAAATGAATCACCGAACCCGCAAGACGAAATTTTAGCCTTCAAAATTTAACTGTCCTTGTCCTAGTGTTTTGATTTTATTGGGCACCTGGGCCGCGAAGCGGCCCCTATCCCATTCATCTGGAATTTTAGAACAGTTTTGGTTGAGCAATGAGGTAAGCAGGCAATGGAGTTGCTTTTATGAATGTTTCAAGGTCTTTGCTTGAATAACTAAAAAGGAATCAAAAATAAATTGAGCAGCTTGCTCTAAACTGTGTTTGTTTGAACCAGTTTGTTTGTTCAGAATTGTATCAGCATGAGTAAACGTTATTTTCAGAAAGGTTGATGAAATTATTTGTTTTGATAGTTATGATATGAGGCGTCGGAGGTGAAATGTGCAGCTAATGGTCTGTAGTTTTTATCTTTGATATAATTTTCAAATTTAAAGATTTCATTAAAATTTGCTGTTTTACAAAAAATTTAACTGTAACAAAGTAGCCAATTATATAAGCCTTCGAATTATTTAGAAATAGTGGTGGATAAAGACTAAATAAATTAAATTTATTAAACCAAGAATCACAGTTAATAAAATACCACTCGAAAATATTTATTCCCTGTCCGGAGCAAGTTGACATCTCCGAGGAACTCAAGGCCGGAAGCGTCGTCATGCACCTTTAGAGTATCTTTTTTTTTAATTACAAACTGCTTCATCGTGCTCTTTTAACACGCGTTTCTACGCATGTTTCGCGTCATAATTAGCGTCCGCAGTTCTTTATAACGAGTTTTCCAGGAATTGGTTCCTATGCAGTTTTAATCCTGATAATATGTCCTAACACTCCTAGAAGTTTGTTGTAGCATTTATGCGATGCTTTATTGTATGTAACGTTTTAAAACTTGTGCATTTTCGACAAAAGGGGAACAGAAATGCCATTTAAAAAATTTTTTTACTTTAGGTGTCAAATTAATTTCAGATTTGAAATACCTACACCCGAATTAGACAAGGTCAAGTATTTGCATAAATGCAAAAAGAAAAAAAAAACCGAAATGTAATTGCTTTACAGTAATAATCAGCTTTTAAACACAACTTAAAGCTGCCTTTTTTCTTCAAAAATGCATCATTTGAAGTTTTTGTAATTTTTTTAAATTGAGCTCTTATTAAAAGGTAACTTTACAAGAATGATATCTTTTTATGTGATACTAGAGAATTTTCGTTCCTGCTCGCTGCCACTTACCATCCCCTGCGATTGCAGTGCTATCACAAATTACTTTTTGACAATAGATTTCTTAATTAAAAAGTAAAAGATTTCAGATTCTGTATTCTATGCGGTTAGATTTTGTATTTCAAAATATATATTTTGAAATGGAATCTTGCATTAGCAAAGTGTTGTTACTTCTTGAAATCTACAAGATAAAGGACAATAAGCAAAACTATGGAAACATAATAGGCTTAGAAATATGCTATACTTATCTTTATCGAAGTTCTTGCCAACAATAGTCAGCAATTTTTTAAAACTTAAGTAAGTTTTCATTATTTTTGCTAGATTTACCGCAGTTTCAAAAAGATTATAAATAATTTTTAAATAAAACAGTGGTAGCACAAGATACTTCAACTATTTCTTTATTTTCAATATAATTTTCGAAACATTGCTCTAAAACTAGAAATTGTATTATTTTTATATTAAAATGAAGGTTTAAATGAAATTTTGTTATCTTTATACAAAAATTGACTACCATTGTTTAGTTTTTTGTTGAATGACGTTGTCACCGACAAATAAAGTAAACAAAGTTGGGGTCTCGTGAGCAGCCTCTAGCGGTTACATTAATTAACATTTAATTATATAGATAAAGACAATTTAGAAACTAATACATTTAAATAACGTGCTGCTATACAGTCTGTGCATAATATGAATTCGAATGTTTCAATGTTGCAGTTTAAGCAGCTTTTTATTGTCTGAAATTATTGTCATTCTGAAGTACTTTTCAGGTTGCCAACATCCAACAACAGAAAATCTTCTGTTTTGTTCTTATTTTTGCCTCCCACAAGAAGTACACTAACCCTATTGCACAGTGACGGTGGCTGTTCTGAGAGACAGTGTCTATTTTCCTCCCTCAGGCCCTTAGTATTCCCGTGTATATTGCGGAGTCGGTGATATGTTATTTTCTGAGCGTGTTTGTTAGAGGCTCGTCTCGTATTTGCTATCAGTCATTGCAAAAATCTAGTTATTGTTTTACTAAACCGTGTATTATTGTACAAAAATTACAATAATACACAGTATTATTGTAATTTAAGTAAGTGTACACTTTCTAAAAGATACTATTTGATATTATATATTTTCTTTTCCATCAAGACAAATCTTAAGAAGAGAAAATTAAATAAAGTAAACAAAACATTTTGAGAAACAAAGTGGGAATTAGTATATTTCTTTACTTCTGTGAAAGAAAAAAATATTGTGCTTATTGTACAATACTGCTTTGACTACTTTGAGAACACAAACACTAATTCTGCTCACAATAAACATAAATATTTCAATTTAGAAGGGGAATCTCGCCAAGAAGTATTTATTGAAAAATACTGCCACTTTATTATTTTCATTTAAAAAAATATTTAAATATATGTAGTTTATTAAAAAACTATTAAATATTAGTGTTACAATAAGTTACTAGTCTTTTGCGAATAAAATTTTTTTCATATTGTAAATTTTTATTTAAGCGAAATGGCCTAAAAGAAATTTTACATATAATGCAGTAAAGTGATGAAACTATACGAAAACTATAATAATTTCGCAAAAGTCTTATTTATAGTAACTTAAGCTGCCTCATTATAATGTGTCCTCTCATGGAAAAAAGGTTCTTCCTCTCTGGTATAGTAGAATAATCACTCACATTTTGAAAATCTTCAATCGCGTTTGTATCTTGGCAAACTTTTATTTAGCATAGCTTTCATTTTCAGAAATTGCCCGGATAATTGCAAAATATTGAAATAAAACTTTTTACTTTCTCTGTTTATCTTATGAAAACGCATGTTCCAAATTTAAGACTTCTATCTCTGCAGAAACGAGCAACTCAGTATTATTGTCTATCTGGCTAATTACGCTCTAATTACTCCAATAATTACAAAATATCTCAACGAATTTTTTTCCTTCTTTCTACTCCTTAGATAAGCAACATGTGGTCAAATTTTAAGACTTCTAACCTTGCAGCAAGCTTTAATTTTGCAATTATAAGAATTACTTTTAATTACACAGATAATTACATAAGATCGAAATAGAGCAGAAGTGCCTTTTCGTTCACCTCCCGATGAGGGGACCCAGGGTTTAACCCCAGCTGTGGCTGGTTGATATGAATTCTACTCCCATCTTGCACCGACCTCAGTGCTGAAGTAAAATATCCTCAGTGGCAGAAGGAATATAAGTTAGAATGTCCTTCTTTCCTAGCCTTCTATTTGTCTACGGGCTAACCATGAAAGGTTTTTATGGTCATCCTCTTCATGAAGTGAAAATGAGGGTTAGCTCCATGAAAAAGTCCTACACAAAGGCTATAGTTTGCCTCAATGCTTGGTCTGTGACTTACCTTGTCTTACATACCTCACTTAGCTCTTCGCGTATATTTTAAGTTTCATTGAATAGAGATGAAATCTTTATTTATAAAATGAGTCCATACCGCGCAGTAAAATATCTTAAAAGGAACCCGAATTTCCATTAAAATCCAGAACTATATTGAAATATTAATTCATCTCCATCTGGTCTTAAGATCTTACGGCGCCGCTTCTAGAAAAAGGTCTGGATTTTAAAGATCACTTGACATGAACGAAATATTGCATGGAACACTTAAAAAAGTGCACTTATCTTTTGGAAATGATACGGTAAAGTTGTGTCCCGGAGCTCTGCTCCACATGTACATGATTTGTAAAAAAGATTTCCTTATTCTTTTCCTCAATAAAAGCCTAGAAAAATTAGTATGTTGCCATCCTTATAAAAAAGGATATTAAAATATGACTGCAAATTAATAATCATAAGAACAACTGTTAGAAAATTAACTTTCATCTATTATGATGAATTAAATAAGACTCGGCTCGAAAGTTGTGCAGGAAATTGAGAGAAGTTGAGGAAAAATTAAGAATGAATAGTTTAAATACCTTGTTATTTGATTATATTAACCGCACCCGTTGTCGTTTTTTTAGCAAAGAAATTTATACCATACAGTATGGTGATTTTATCTGAATTTTTTCTTCGTATAGGATCGAGTCTTAGTACATGAAAATCCGATCACAAGATCAAAAATTAAGTTGCTCCTTTTACTTTTCATTGTTTTGTTTTACTCTGCGCATTTACTTGCAATTTGTAGTCTGTAGGGGAGAGTGGGGTCAATTGTAACATTTTTTACTTAACTATTTTTAACTAACAAAAAATCCAATATATTATTAGTATTAATTGACAGACCAGTAAAGTAGACTATCCTCTACTAGAAAAAAAATAAATACCTAATTTTAAATGTTATTATATTAGTTATTAACAATTTTTGACAGTCGAGCACTTGTTACAATTGTCCCCACTTACGGGGTCAATTGTAACAGTTCATAAATTCAACTAAAACATAGTTAATTATACATATTATCATAGTTGTGAT
>NC_092212.1:44174536-44189253 GCF_043381705.1 Parasteatoda tepidariorum | reverse complement strand
CATCACCTCCTACATCAAGAAGCCTCCACACGGTCTTTTATAAGTAGTCCGCGCAGACTGTTTAAAATGTGAACCAGTTGTGCGCATGAACCCAAAACCTTTTATAAAAGTAATTGAGAGAGATTTATCATATATATTTGAGAATTGAATCTGTAGTGGTTGACAAGTGAATAAGGCAAACCAATAATATTCATAAATAAAATAAATTTTTAGTCATATATTTGCTACCACTTTCTTATTTTAACTATATTCAGTATTAAATTACTTATTCGGTAAGTGGATATCTTTCATAGTGGTCTGATCGGACTACCTACAAAAAATCGTGTGGAGGCTTTCAGTTATAGGAGACGTTGGCCACATTCACACACACAACAGATGACAGCACAAAGAGAGAGAGAAACATCCATGCCCAGAGCAGTATTCGAACCCGCAGCCTATGGCTTTGCAGTCAGGCACGCTAACCGCTCGGCAACCTGGCCGGCATGCCTTAGTAGTAAAAAAACCAATTAATTTCGATAATATATTATACCACTCTTTCTATAAAACCACTTTTTTTTTATCATTTCAATATATATATTCGGGACAAATTAGGTTTAATTTGTTTTATTATAATTTTTACTACTATTACATTTAAAGAGTTAAAACACACACGGATTACCGGCTAGTTATTTTTATAAAGTTTTAAGTAGTGTGGAAAAGTGAATTAAATATTAGTCAGGGATATTAATCACTTCAATGATTATTTCACTACCCCAGGGAGAGTGCGAAAAGTGTAGGAATTCGGAGGTGTTTGGAAGGTGAAAAAAGAACTTATTTAGGTACGGTAAGTACCTACATAAGTTCTTTTTTTTTTCATTTTTAAATATATTTCATTATTTATACAAAGTATATATTTACGAGTAATAACCAGCTAAAGTTGTAAAGTCGTGTAAAGATGTATATAATTATTTCCTTATTGTTTAGTATTAAGAAATAACTATTTAGAATAATGTAAAATGAGAAAATTATCATAAAAAGATTTTTCTGTTTTAAATGATTAAATTTAATTCTATCACCTACATACTTTCAAATAATTCTCGGTGATGGTTGAGAAATCAGAAAAAACTTTTTGACGCATAAGAAAAAAGCTTTAAGAAAAGTAATTTTATTTTTATTCCAATCCAAAGAATTATGATATCCGAATTCCCATCATCGAGTTATCTAATGGATATATTCGTTCTATTTCCGGTACAATTGTTTCTTTTGTCGAGAAGAAAATGTTCTTTAAGCTATCATTTGCTGTACCATGACGTTCATCCATTTTAGTAGAGATTCGCTCTATTTTTATTTTTAAAGCATGGGTGTAAGTCTTTTTTAGTAAGGATTTGAAGAACTCGAATCTCGAATTATTATCAAGTTGATGTTAATTAGGTATTAACTAATTAGTTAATAGTACGGTTAAAAACTAATGTAAATAAAGACGGAAAAGAACAAAAACTGGTAAAGAAAGATTCAATTATAGCTTGTTTTTGGGAATAGTAAAATATCTATGATTCCTAAGATTATTTTAACGGCTACAGCTATTACATATCGACAGTTTTTTTTACCCACTATGATATAAATAGTTTAAATCAACTGTTCCTAAATTTTTTCAACAATGGAATCCTAATTGACTAACCTTCTTTCTGCAGAGCCTCAACTTTACATATAAAGTAAATAAAAACAATTGCCAACGTATTTACCGATAAAAAAAGACTTCATTTTAAAAGCAACGCTTAACCCACTGGTGGTTTAGCAAATCGGCAAAATATTTCTGTCTATTTAATAACATGGAAAAACCGGTTTTGGTTATCAGTAGAAACACGACTTTTTACGTGCAGAACCGTCAATGGATTAATGAGAATGAACTTTTTTCATCGTTTTATCATTTCTAATCTTAAGCCAGCTTTTATATCTGAGAGTTAAATTCGAAACCACGGAGCTTTATCCAATCCAGTTATAAATATGTTTTAGGTGTACTGTATGCTTATAGCTGACGAAATTATAATCATACGAAAGGTTCTGGGTTCGAATCCCGGACATGGCATGGATGTTTTATCATTCTCTGTGCTATCTATTCTTACTGTGAGAGCAACATTGGCCCACCCAATATGGTGCCCCTGAAAAAGTAGCCAACAAATCTGCCCTCCAGATGCCTGTATGACGAAAGGTCATTGGCGGGCATTGGAAAAAAAATCAAGTGCCCTTTAAGTGCAAAAATTGAATATGTCTAATAAATATCTATATCTAAATGCCTGACGCCGTTTGCGGCACTTTTTTTTTAATCTATTCTATAGATATGATGTAAATTGGACAAATGTTATATTTGAGCAACTGAGGTCGATAAACGGCCTTTTTCCTATCCATATTAAAAAATTTATGTATTTAGGTTAGTACATTAAATAAATTTCATTGATACATTAATTAATATAGGTACATTAATTAAATAAATTTCGTAGAGAGCTTTACGTTTCAAATCACTTTTCTTTCTCCCCATTCACGCCTGGGAAGTCTTGAATATTGGTGCTTGTTACTATCAGTTTGTGATTGTTTGATGCGAATGAAAATTTTAATCTCTTAAACATTTGCTGAGTTGAAAACTGAACTGGTTTCATGAGGTGGGCCGCGTAACTTCTCTTATCCCATCTATCCTGTACTAATTATCGTTCTATAAGTTTTTGAAAATAGCTAGCTGGATTGTTACAAAAAAAGCTTAATAAAATTAAATAAATATTATTTTTTTTAAAAAGTGGTATTAAATTAAAAAATTTATACGACAATATGCATTACATAGTGTTAATTAATAGAGAAATAATCTTCTAGCTGCCTATACTACTTTTGATTTATTTGGTAACTACAGAAAAACAAATATTTATGTAAATAGTATTAAGATAATATATAATGCTAATTCGTTTCTATTCTTTTCTAGGTAAGAAAACTTTTGGAGAATTCTGATGTATTAACAAATAAGTATAAATAAATTTTTGATTATATTGATATTTTGCTTACCAACAGGCATGTGATCTCAAGCATATTCCTTAGCTAACTTTATAATTACGCGAAGCAGTCAACAACGGGGTTTTTCAAAAAATATTTTACAGAGTGGTAGGCAAACATAAACTAAAGATTTCAGAATTTTTGATAATTTTGCTAGCATTTTGAAAGCCTACACATGTGCGCACTGGATCAAAGCGGCATTTCATATAGTAGCATTGAGTGGTATAAAAAATAACTTTAAATCATATTTAAAATACAAAGATTCATGCATTAAAACATAAACTTAGCTACCAAATTTTTTTTTCTGGAAACGTAGAGAGTTGACAGCCCTGGATTCATAACCTAATGGACAGATAAAACTAATAAGCAGTCACAGTAATAAAAGGCACCAAATCTTTGAAGAAATAATTTAGTCTCGTCATTTCCAAACCGTTTCTTAACAAAATATCTGCGCGAGGAAAAATCCTTTAATTATACTTTCATTCATGCGCAGACTGCTTAAAAAGTGAACCGGTTGTGCGCATGAACCCAATACCTTTTAAAAAAGTAATTGAGAGAAATTCATCATATATACTTGAGAATTAAATCTGTAGTGGCTGACAAGTGAATAAGGCAAACCAATAATATTCATAAATAAAACAAATTTTCAGTCATATATCTGCTACCACTTTCTTATTATAGCTAAATTTTATATTAAATGACTCGTTCGGAAAATGGATACCCTTCACAATAGTCTAATCGGACTACCTATGAAATAACGTGTGGAGGCTTTGGCTGAGCCTTGTCCTAGTGTTTTGATTTTATTGAGCACCTGGGCCGCGAAGCAACCGCTATCTCATTAATCTGGAATTTGAACACTGTTTTGGTTTAGCATTGAGGTAAGCATGCAGTGGAGTTGCTTTTATGTCACAAAGAGCTAAACAAATAGGCGTTGCATTTAAGCTTTTAAGTAACTTATATGAAGTGGTGTGGAAAAGAAGTTTAAATTAATAAAGAAATAATACCTTAAAACATTAACGTTGCACCACTAGAATAAACTTTCACAAAAGACGTAGAAGGTTGGCTGACCTGTATTATTCTACTGCTACAGATTTTCCTTACTTTAAGAAAATATTTTTTCTAGTGGTATTAAAGCGAATGTATTAACGTTTAATAAATTAGCAATAAAATAATTTTGTCTATCACTGTTGTGACAATTAAAAAGATAACGCTTGAAGCTTTTAGAAATGGTGTCGTTTTTTAATCATGCAAAATTCTCATTGACAAAATGAGCTTAGGAAATTAAAAACTGATCTCTTTTTTACGGTACCACTATAGTTAAAAGAAGCACTTCAATATAAATAATGCAATTTATACTGAATTTAATAATAACTTAGAGCTTTGAACTGTATATGATCTCTAGACTAATTGCCAAAACAGTATAGATGAATCGGTTAGAAGCGCTTAACGCCGAGATTCCACTCATATCAATCAATCTGAATTTTATAATTCAAACTACCTCAAAATTATGTTGCATACGATGGAGAGGTGAAGGGCCTCCATTTCTCAGCGCTTGTTGACTTTTATATCATATTTGCAGAGATGCCAACTTCTCCGGACAAGCCTAAAGAATTAAAAAAACGGTAAATAACTACTAAATAAATTTTTCAAATATTTGACAATTTTTGCATGCTATTTAAAAGGTATAGCATGACGTAAGTTCAAGAACGTGGTGAATTATATAAGCCTACGAATTATTTCGAAATAGTGGTGAATAAAAGTCTACTAAATTGAATTTATTAAACCAAGAATTACAATTGATAACTACCACTTTAAAATATATATTTGCTGTCCGGAGCAAGTTGGCACCTCTGTATTTGCACACTTTTAAAGCGAATGGGATTTTTAATCAAATAATATTTTACCACTTAAGTTTCTTATTTATTTAATACAACCCTGATATTTCAGGTAATGTAACTACCTATTCTAAATCTCCAGTTGCGGCAAGCACGCTAAGAATTCTTTCATCTGACCATTATCTTGTAATGATGACAGTTGGGTTTCTATTACCTACTGGAGATTTTATCGCAATATTCTTTACTTAACACATTGCTGACCGGCAACCTTTCTGAATATATTCGCTGATGCCATGGTAGAAAGATTTTCTCCAAATCCTGAAGTAAATCCAGAAACTGTTGACGGAATTTAGAAATGGTGTCAGTTTAACCCATTCAGAACGGCCAAAGAGGAAGTTACTTATGTCTTTTTAGATTTAATACCATCAATTTTGAAATTATTCTATAGGGTTGCGATATTTAATTAAGATTGAATTATAGTGATATTAAAAAAGTAAAGAATCTTTTAACCTAGAGTAAAGAATCTTGTAACTTTTTACGCTTATTCATGTCAAGGCAAATTTTGTTTGGGAAAGATGTTTATGGGATTTTTTTCTTCTTCAAATTAAGTTTTACAATGTAAAATCTTCCGAAACATTTATTTCAAAAAGAAAAATACTGTTTACATAAATTAAATCAAGAATTGTTTACGTTATTTTTTTCTGTACCTGTAGGTGTTTGGTCAAATTTAGCGTTTTACTCTCTTTAAGAAAATAAATTAATAAAGGCATACTTCCATATGAGGGACTAACGTTTCTGAACACCAAAAAAACGTTGGTTTTTTGATGTTCAGCCGCTCATTCTTCTATATAGACAATGACGCTCATTTATAACCAGAGACTCCAAGAACTACGGTTTCTTCGTAGTTTCATAAAGACATTTTCTCAAGAGGTTGCAAGGATAATGCATTTATACTAGATCTACCGGAAAATACTGTAAGTGCAAATACCTAATCTCATCTCATCTCATATGTGATGGTTATCTTAGCATCAGGCCCGCCAGGGGCTCTTAACTAATTCATTGCAAATACATAAATTTATTATACAAGCTGAGATGCCAACTTGCTCCGGACAGAGAATAAATATTTTCGAGTGGTAGTTTATTAATTGTGATTCTAGGGATAATAAATTCAATTTATTAGGTTTTTGTCCACCACTATTTCTGAATAATTCGAAGGCTTATATAATTCACCATTTTGTTATTGTCAAGTTATACTGAACCTTTTGAAAAGTAAGCATAATTAGTCAAATATTTGCAAATTTTAGTTGTATTTATTTACCGTTTTTTAAATTATTTTGACGTGTACGGAGCAGTTGGCATCTCTGTACAAGGATACTATAGATTTCTTCATTTAAAAAAAAGTGGTCGGACATTTATCCTCAAATGTACTGCTTAGATTTGAATATGTATGCACATGCTCTTTTGAACTAGAAACTTTTTAACACTAGGTTTACGGACGTTTCTTATATACCTATCTCTACGAACATACGTCAATTTGACGCATGAACGAATACATATATATACGAATAAATATTTAATAAATTCAATTTAGTAGATTTTTATCCACCTCTATTTCTAAATAATTTGTAGGCTTACATAATTCGCCAGTTTAAATTCGCAAAATTTACTTAGTAGTTATTTGCAGTTTTTTAAAGTTAATTAGGCGTGTCCGGAGCTGTCGGCATCACTGCACTTAGAAAGCAGTGTAATTATATACTATAAGAAAAAAAATGAAAATATGAGATATATATTTAGGAATATTCTAATATTTTATGTTTCAATACTCCAACTAAGCAACTGAAACCTTCGAAATCTTAAACTCTGACATCAATTGACATTCTTTCTATTATTGCTTATCGGCAACAGTTGTTTATCGCTTGTTTCATTTGAGATAACGATATCGGATCGAAGTATAGGCGGTACATTCCTATTTATTATTGATGTGATGTTTGCATATTTACTCACAATTTTGTCTAAATTACGATCGTGTCAAATTGACGCATATCCGTAGAGGTAGGTATACCAGAAAGAGAATTTAAATATTTCAACGCTTTTGATGAAAATAGACTTCAATATATATTACCTCGATCAATGGATAAAAGTCATTACAAGAGATAAAATAAAAATTCAAACGGGTTTAGTAATTTTCCTTATAAAACTCGAAATGCGTCAAAATGACGCTGCCCGTAAACCTAGTGTTAAGCTAGAATATTACCATCAGCTAAAAAAGATACATCATATTCTAGAGTTAAATTATAAATACTTTGCTTCTTTTTTTTTATAAAAGAATCTTTTGCCTTAGTGTTAAAGGAGGTGTATACGTTCGCGGACCGAAATTTCCGGTAGACCTGATATCTTAATAAATTAGCATTAAAAGAATTTATTTGTCCACCAATAAACACAAGTAATTTAAATAGATACTATAAAATTATATGGACAAATGATTAAGTTCTAGTATTTTATTAAAAAAATATTCATTCGCTTCAAAAAATTCTACTTTTGATCAATTACCACTGAAAAAAAGATATAAACCACTGCGAAACCGTATCTCTGATTTAAGTCTATGCATAACGTTTTCAACTCAGTTTTGTAGCTAAATTTCAGGTTCTAATCTACTTCTTAATTATCATAACTACCATTCTTATTGGTGGTGGTTACTTATTTAAATTTAGCGGGTTTCAGGGAAATTCTGGATTAAATTTTGATCTATTTCACTTTTTATAAATAAAGTTTTCTAAAATATAAATTGGTAGTTTAACAGATGCGAAAAATATTATTTCAAAATTTAAAATAACGAAAGCATAATAAACGCTGGGCAACAAATTCCTTTCTGTTTTTTACGGATAATATATATTTTCGCGAAGCTGATTTCAAATCTGCAATTTGTGTTTCTCTACAAGTTGCAAACTTTAGCAATTAATTCTTATGCAGGGTTTTTTCTTAAATTCACTATATTAAATACTCCCACTTCTATAGTAAGCAGGGAGTTATAGAAAGAAAGCGCTAATATATATCAGTTTATAATGTATAACGCTAAGGTAATAATTTTTAATGCTATTTTCAGAGGAGCAGACAAGTGTATATACAGTCCCTGGTCAAATTATTAAACGCACAGTAGTTTTTTAATAATTACGTGTGCACGTGTCAATATGCAATACTTTTATATTTATACGTATATGCAATAGGTTTTTAGCATGGAGATTTTTTTTGTGAACTTCCTATTTGCATTTACTTTTAACGTAATGCATTACAATGTAAAGCGATTGATACAAGTGCGTAAAACAAGGGCTTCGGTGCCATTTTCACTTGCGTCTGTAGCAGAAGCGTATCTGTGGCTTCAAGCGATGCATTTATTTGTTTTACAGTTTTATACTATGCAGTTATTTGTTTATTTTGTAGGCAGTGCATAAATAATCAATTTTAGCACTTTCAACAATGGTAAAAAAGGCGATATTTCACCATGTAAAAAATCTGAAGTAAAGGCCCTCGTGACTGTTAAAATATTTTCAGATCATGAAATATCAAGGAGATTAAGGTTTTCTGAAGCTAGCGTACTGAACATAAATATGAGAATTGAGTCAGGGGACGAATTGAGCCAGAAACGAAAGAAAAGATGTGGCAGAATCTTACAGTGCGTCTAATAATTTTAAATTAAATAACCAACTTTTTAAATTTAATACCATCAATGTTGAAATTATTTTATAGGCTTGCGATATTGATATAAGATTGCTTTTAGAATTATAGTGATATTAAAAAAGTAAAGAATCTTTAAACTTAGAATAAAGAATCTTTTAACTTTTCACGCTTATTTAAGTCAAGGTAAATTTTGTTGGGGTTAGAAGTTTATGGGTTTTTTTGGGTTTCAAATTATGACCCGAGTTTTGCCATGTAAAATCTTCCAAAACATTTGTTGCAAAAAGAAAGATATTGTTTGCATAAAGTAAATATAGAATTGTTCAAATTATTTTTTCCTGCATCTGTAGGTGTCTGTTCAGATTTAGTATTTTACTCTCTTTAAGAAAATAAACTATATAGGGGAGAGTTGGATAAAACGGGATAGTCGGACAAAACGGGATACGTCGCCTTGGGACCAGACTATTGCAGCTATCTTGTGGACAACGACAGAAACGTGTTATTCGACCGTGATTATATCATTCTCGGTGCGTCCCGCCTCGAGATCACTATTTGATAGAAAGTTATAAGTCTCAGAACTTTTTTACTCTATTTTTTAGCCATTTTCTATATTTACGCGCGTTGTATTTTACATTGTACTGCCTACACATATGGGAATAAAATTCCGGTGAGTATTAAATTTAATTAATCATTTATTTACCAATATTTTGATGTGCAATCTATCTAATTTTCTTTTCATATTTAGGCAGCAGCCATGTTTGTTTCAAAAAGTGTCGGAGTCGGACAAAACGGGACACTTGTGAGTTGGATAAAACGGGATAGAGTTTTTTATGTCCCGTTTTATCCACCTATTTATTTGTTGGATTATTACCTTTTAAAATAACCATATATTAATGTAGGCCTAGGCTTTTTAAACAACTTATTTATATTAGCTATATATATTGTTGAAAAATTTAGTCTTTTTATATAGTAATGCAAAATTTGTTTATTAACGTTCATTATTAAGCATTTAATTTTCGACTCTAGGATTTCACATCTATCTTTAGAACTAATTGTAATGTATTTCTCTGATGAAGACTTGAGCTTTTTTATGTATAAACAATATTATTCATATATTTGCATTATTTATAATTTTATATTTATATATATGCAAAAATTTAAACATTGTAAACCCTATCCCGTTTTATCCAACTCAGGTATGCTAAAACGGGATATGTAAGAGTTTGGAAATTAATTTTTTTTCTATTTTCACAGTCAGTAAAATTAGTTTAAAATATGTTTTTTGTGTACTTCGATAAATGTTGTAGCTACAAAAAAATAATGCATGGTTTTCCTGAACAGATATTCCGTAGTAAATATAAACAATAATGTTATCCCGTTTTATCCAACTCTCCCCTACTCCCATGAGAGGAACTAACGCTTTTGAACACCAAAAAACGTTTGTTTTTTGATGTTCAGCCGCTTATTCTTCTATACAGACAATGATTTGATGACGTTCATTTATAACCAGAGACACCAAGGAGTACGGTTTCTCCGTAGTTTCATAAAGATATTTTCTCAATAAGCTCCAAGGGTAATGCATTTATATTAGATCTACCGGAAAATTCTGTATGCGCAATTAAACATCCTATTAATTATACAAGGATACAAAACATTTCTTTATTAAAGAAAGTAGTCTGACATTTATCCTCAAATGTACCTGTCAGATCTACAGCTTAGTTTTGAATACGTATGCACATGCTCTTTTGAGCTGGAAACTTTTTAAGCTAGAATATTGCCAACAGATAAAAAAGATACGTCATATTCTAGAGTTAAATTATAAATATTTTGCCCCTTTCTTTTATAAAAGAATCTTTTGTGTTAGTGCAAAAGGAGGTGTGTGTTTTCGTGGAGCGTAATTTCCGGTAGACTTAATATTTTAATAAATTAGAATTAAACGAACTTAAATATGAATTAAACAGATTATTTGTCCACCAACTCACGCAAGTAATTTAAATATATACTATAATATTATGTAGACAAATGCTTAAGCTCTAGTATTTTTTTAAAGTATTTTAAGTATCTAGTATTTTCTTTCTTATTCAATCATTTCAAAAAATTCTACTTTTGTTCAATTACTACTGAAAAAATTATAAACCACGGCGAAACCGTACTAATCTCTGATTTAAAGTCCCTGCATAACGTTTTCATTTTAGTTAGGTAACTAAATTTCAGGTCTATTCTAGTTTAGATAATCAGACTTTAACCGTCAGCTACTTTTTAGTTATCATAACCACCATTCTTATTAGTGGTGGTTACTTATATAAATTTTGGCACTTTTGCTTAAATCGTTATTAAATATTTGCTGACATAATTTCTATAAATGAAGTTTTTTTAAATATAAATTGGTAGTTTAACTGATACGAAAAAAATATATTTTCAAAATTTAGAGTAATTTTACGAAAGCACAATAAGCGCTGAGAAGCAAATTCCTTTTTGTTTTTTGTTACAATAGAGTTTTTTAAGGTTAAAATATATTTTCGAGACGCTCATTTTAAACCTTGAATCGGTGTTTCTCTACAAGTTGCAGTTTTCATACAATTTAAAGATATATTGAGCTCCGGGCAGAAAATGTATATTTTAAAGTGGTAGTTTATCAATTGCGATTCTTGGTTTAATAAATTTAATTTAGTACATTTTCATCCACCATTATTTCTAAATGATTCGTAGACTTATATAATTCACTACTTTTAAGTAATTAAGTCATGCTTTAGTCACCTTTTAAAAAGCGAGAAAAAATGGACAAATATTTTCTAAATTTACTTTCTAATTATTGACCGTTTTTGTTTAATTATTTCAGCGTATCAGAAGCAGTTGCCATCTATGTATATTGACTATATTCACTAAATTAAATACTTAATATTCCCACTTCTATAGTACGCAGAGAGTAATAGAAAGAAAGCAATAATATATCACCGTATATAATGTATTACGCTAAGGTAATAATTTTTAAATGCTATTTTTAGAAGAGCAGACAAGTGTTTCTACAGTCTCTGGCCAAATTGTTAGACACGCTGTAGTTTTTTAATAATTGCATGCTTTGCACCAGTTTATATGCAATATACGGGATATTCAGACTTTTATTTTTAAAATATTGCACTACAGCAGAGATGCCAACTTGCTCCGGACAGCAAATATATATTTTAAAGTGGTAGTTTATCAATTGTGATTCTTGATTTAATAAATTCAATTTAGTAGATTTTTATCCACCACTATTTCTAAATAATTTGAAGGCTTATATAATTCACAACTTTATAGTACATCTGTCATGCTATGCCTATCAAAAAGCAAGCAAAAATATTTAAATAATTGCAAAATTTACTATGAAATTAATTACCGTTTTTTTAATTATATTGTCGTGTCCGGAGCAGTTGGCATCTCTGCTACAGTACTAACTTTTACGTATTTGGCGTAAAATTTTATTCCTATACTTAAAGTGGTGGTAAAATGTATGCTTTCTATATATTCCTTGCATTTATAAACTTAATTCACAATCTTTTAGACCACAACTATTTTTAAAAAATTTAAGAATATATAAAAATATATAATACTATAGTGGTGTTTCTACATTGGTAAGAAAAAAGGCGTCATTTCACCATGTAAAAAAGTTGAAGTAAAGGCCCTCGTGACTGCTAAAATATTTTCAAACCACGAAATATCGCGAAGAATAAAGTTTTTATGGAGCTAGCGTACGGCGCATAAAGAAGAAAATTTAGTCAGGGGACGAATTGAGTCAGAAACGAATGAAAAGATGTGGCAGAATCTTCCATTGCGTCTAATAATTTTGCCAGCTACTGTACCTGTATAAAAACCTATATTTTCTTTCTAAACTTGTACAATCATGTAAAAATAATTTAAAATAAAAATATTTTGAAAAAGAAACCTGCGGCTTTCCGAACAAAACTAATTTCAGATTTAAAATCCGCACAACTGAATTTGGTTACATCAAGTACATTGTGTAAATGCTACAAAAGATGTGTTACCAAGTGTTATAAAGATAACAAGTTATTGGTTAAAAGGTGTTATTTTTACACCAAAAGAGATGAAGAATTTATAATTGATCAGTTACTTTGAACTCAACTGTTTATATAAACTAATCTTATGTAAAATAAATATATTTTTAAAAAAAATATATGCATCCAGCATTTGTGCCACTAGGAAGACTTCTACCAGAAATTTTTTTAAGTACGTAATACTACTTGGAAAAGCACTTTTCCTTGAAATTACTCTTTTTAAATACTTTAGTCTATTTTTTGTAATATCTTTACTCGCAAATTCTTTGTTGAACTTTTTCCGCTTTGCTATATTAAGTTTTTCTTCCATATGTAATTCCTTAGAACAGGCTCTTTTTATTAGCTTATGAATGCCTGCAGAGCAAAACTTTATTAAAATGAGAAAAAAAAGCATATTTTATAAAGTGGTTGAGTCATTTTACTTTAGATTTCAAGATTATTAAAAGTGAAAAGGAAATGTATTTAAATTATATTTTAAATAAATTCCTTGCATGAATTTCATTTAAAAATGAAGAGTTTTTTTTTTTAAAAAGGAAAAAAGAAAACTGCATTTAGAGTACAGAATTAATATTTTTTTAAAAGAAGATTTTTTTTCTCAATAAGAAATAGTATATTTTCCGAATTTCATTTAGAGTCAAATTAAAATGAAATTTTTAAACGAGTGTATTCTATTAATGAACTTCAATTGTGAAAAGTCTAGTCAAAAGGCGAAATTTGAAAACCGAAGAAACAAGAAACAATAATTTAAACTATTTGAAATGAAAACATACGACCGAATTTTTTATATTTACAAGTTTTAGAATTTCTTTTTATAATTTCAATAATGAATTACAAAAATATTTTGGTCCTCAATTTAAAAAATAGAAGTATGAAGAGCCACGGATGCTCAGGCAAAAGAGTGCTTACCTCACAGTTAAGTGAACCGAGTTTAAATCCCAGCGATAGTTGGTTGATACGAACTCCGCACCCGACTTACATCGACCACAGTGCTAACGAAAAATATCCTCAGTGGTAGGGGTGGATAATCTGTAGTGCTCTAGCCGTCCGTGAGAGAATTTCGTGGTTTTCCACTGGTTTATATCATACTGGAAATATGATATAAAATACAACTTTATTCCCCTTTACTCGTGGCTGCTCTTTTCAAAAGTAAGCGTAATTATTCTTAATTTACAAGTTTTGCTATTTAATTCGCTACCAATTTATTAAAACTTTTGCAGAACACAGAGCAGTTGGTAACCCTGCAAAGAGTCCTGGATTGAAACATAAACCACTAAAAAAAAGTTCCGAAAACGTAGAGAGTGGAATGCCCTGGACACATTGATGAAAGCCACCAACTCTTTGAAAAAATAATTTAGTCTCGTCATTTCTGAAATGTTTCTTAAAAAAAATATCTGCGTGAGGGAAAATCTTTTAATCAGACACTCATGCCTGCCAACTGCTACGATTTTTTCAAAATATTTCATAGAGTGGTAGACAGTTAAGAACCAAAGCTTTCAGAATATTTTGTAATTTTGTCAACATTTTAAGAGCTGGAACCAAGTGGCGTTGTATATAAGGCTTTTTTTTGTCGTATGCCTGTTTATAGGTGCGATTGTTCTTGTTTTTCAGTGGCGCCATCTATGACCACGAATTCGACTTCTGCCACACCATTCACGCAACCACAAACCCGTTTATAGGGCGGGTCACATTCACACTCACAAAGGAGAATGAACATAGAACACACAGAGAGGGAAAGAAACAGCCATGCCTTGCCCGGGATTCGAACCCGGAATCCTTCTGATGCAAGGACAGTTCCCTGCCCCCTACACAGACCGGTCGGCATATGAGCTTTTAAATCACTCATATGAAGCTACGTGGAAAATAAGTTTAAATGAATAAAAAACAATACCTCAATAGATTGATGCTGCTACCACTAGAGAAAATTTGTACACAAAGTGTAGAAAGTTTGCAACCCTATACTGTCCCAACTGCTAGGGAATTTCCGTAATTTCAGAAAATATTTTTTCTATAAGTATGAAAGGGAATGTATCAATATTTATTAAATTAGTATTAAAATAATTTTGTCTACAATTACAAAATAATTTATGTACTTAAATAGTAAATTTGCCATGCATAGTTCCATTATATATATATAGTCATGCTT
>NC_092212.1:44164699-44173268 GCF_043381705.1 Parasteatoda tepidariorum | reverse complement strand
ATATATATATATGCATTTGTGCCACTAGGAATACTTTTACCGGGTTTTTTTAAGTACATAATACTACTAGGAAAAGCACTTTTTCTTGAAATTACTCTTTCTAAATATCTTAGTCTATTTTTTGTAATATCTATACTCGCAAATTCTTTGTTGAACTTTTTCCGCTTTGCTTTATAAGTTTTTCTTCCATATGTAATTCCTTAGAACAGGCTTCTTTTCTTCTTTTTATTAACTTATGAATGCCTGCAGAGCAAAACTTTATTAAAATGAGAATGAAAAAAGCAAATGCTTATAGAGATTTCATAAAGTGGTTGAGTCATTTTACTTAAGATTTCAAGATTATTAAAAGTGAAATGGAAATGTATTTAAATTATATTTTAAATAAATTCCTTGCATGAATTGCGTTTAAAAATTAAGATTTTTTTTTTTAAGAAAGGAAAAAGAAAACTGCATTTAGAGGACAGAATTAATATTTTTTTAAAAGAAGGTTTTTTTTTTCTCAATAAGAAATAGTATATTTTTCGAATTTCATTTAGAGTAAAATTAAAATGAAATTATTAAACGAGTGTATTTTTATAATGAACTTCAAATCTCGGAAAGTGTTGTCAAAAGGCGAAATTTAAAATCCGAAGAAACAAGAAACAATAATTTAAACTATTTGAAATGAAAACATACGGCCGAATTTTTTATATTTACAAGTTTTAGAATTTCTTTTTATAATTTCAATAATGAATTTCAAAAATATTTTGGTCCTTACTTTAGAAACAAAAGTATGAATAGCCGTGGTGGCTCAGGGAAACAAGAGCGCTTACCCAACGCCTCCTATAACTGAAAGCCTCCACACGGTTTTTTATAGGTAGTCCGATCAGACCACTGTGAAAGATGTCCACTTTCCGAACGAGTCACTAAATACTAAATCTAGTTAGATTAAGAAAGTGGTTGCAAATATATGAATAAAAATGTGTTTTATTTATGAATATTATTGGTTTGCCTGATTCACTTGTCAATCACTACAGATTCAATTCCCACATACATATGACATACCTGCCAACTTTTCCGGATTTTCCGGAAGATATTATTTTTATATTTAAAGTGGTAGTAATTATACGCTATTTTTTCTTTTATAAACTTAATTTTGAAATAATTTTGATCACCACTATTCTTACAAAAATTAAGCATATATAATAATATGCGTTACTATCATGGTTATCCTCTTAAGTTTTCTCAAATACAACGCGTTTGTTTGCTTAAAATTGAAGATTTAATTTCATTTTAATACCACTGGGAAAAATGATAATGGAAGAGTTTAAAAGTTGGCAGGTATGATATGATGAATTTTTCTCAATTACTTTTATAAAAGGTTTTGGGTTCATGCGCACAACTGGTTCACTTTTTAAATAGTCAGCGCGGACTACTTATAAAAGCCCGTGTAGAGGCTTTTTGATGTAGGAGGTGATGGCTTACCGGCCAATCAAATGAACCGAATTTGAATCCCAACGATGGCTGGTTGATGCGAACTCGCATCCGACTTACACCGATCACAGTGCTAATGATAAATATCCTCAGTAGAAGAGGCGGATAAGAGTCCCCAAGCCGTCATGTTTAACGTGGGGGAATTTCGTGGTTTTTAATAAAGTTACTTTTTATATCATACTGGAAGTATGATATAAAATGTAACTTTATTCCCCTTTACTCGTGGCTGCTCTTTTAACACGTTCACGCCAGGAAAAGTGAAAATAGAAAATACTGGTAGAAGAACTATTTCAATATTAGATAATATTTGGGAGGAGTTAATCTATTCTCAGCAATAACAATTCACTGTAAGGAAAATTATCACGGCGAAGAAGCAATTCAATATAAAAATTGTAACCGTTAAAAACAATTGGTAGTTATAGATTTTTATTATTCCCGGAAAAAAACTAACAAAATAAAATTTATTGTTACCAGTTTTTACTCCGGTGCGCTGCCAAGATGAGACAATCTAGCGTGACCCACCGCTGGGTCACCTCGGCGTGAACGTGTTAAAAAGTAAGCGTAATTATTCTTAATCTACAAGTTTTGCTATTTAATTCGCTACCAATTTATTAAAGCTTTTGCAGAACGCGGAGCAGTTGGTAACCCTGCAAAGAGTTCTGGATAGAAACATAAACCACTTAAAAAAAGTTCCGAAAAAGTAGAGAGTTGAAAGTCCTGGACACATTGATGAAAGCCACCAATTCTTTGAAGAAATAATTTAGTCTCGTCATTTCCGAAATGTTTCTTAAAAAAAATATCTGCGTGAGGGAAAATCTTTTAAGCAGACGCTCATGCCGGCCAACTGCTTCGATTTTTTCAAAATATTTTATAGAGGAGTAGACAGTTAAAAACCAAAGCTTTCAGAATATTTTGTTATTTTGTCATTATTTTAAGAGCCTTACCAAGAGCTGGAACAAAGTGGCGTTGCATATGAGCTTTTAAATCACTCATATGAAGCTATGTGGAAAATAAGTTTAAATGAATAAAAAACAATACTTCAATAGATTGATGTCGCTACCACTAGAGAAAGTTTGTACACACAGCGTAGAAAGTTGGCAACCCTATACTGTCCCAACTGCTAGGGAATTTCCGTAATTTCAGAAAATATTTTTTCTATAAGTATGAAAGGGAATGTATTAATTAGTATTAAAAGAATTTTGTCTACAATTGAAAAATAATTTATGTACTTATATAGTAAATTTGTATAATAGTAAATTTGCTATGCGTGGTTCCATTATATATATATACCGTAGGGAACTAAAAATGTAAGAAGTGGTAGAAACTCAACAAACTTTTATTTATAATCGATTTGATTAAATATTGCTACCACTACAACTTTCATATTAAATTATCCACTATTAAAATAAATAATATTCATTTAGATCTTTACGCGATTACAAACCATCAACTATCAAAAAGTGCCAATTTTAATATAATAAAAAAAATCTGAACTCTATTAGCTACCACGTCTTTAATCGTCCGTGGCAGCTCTGCACTGAGATTCACACTAGGTTCTAATATTCAAATGCCATGTGTGGTTTTGTCCTTATCAAAATTATTTAAACTAAGCAGAGAAATGGCAACACAAACAGATCGGCAAAATGCGCTAAAAATTTATCGTGATTTTTCAAGACAATTACAACATCAAAGGAAAATTTCACGCTCATTTGAAATCAGGATTGAGCTTCTCGGCAGAGGTTTTGCCCTCGTGCAATGCTTTCATTGTCAGAATTTCGAACAAACTCAAAGAATTTGCAACGACGATGCACAGTGTGAGGATAATCATCGAAGCTACCGATGCAAAAATAATAAATCGCTTGCATTCACTCATGCCAATTACAATGGAATGCACACTGCTAATTATTCTTTATGATACAAACTATCTCTCTTTATGATACAAACTATCTCCCTTTATGATACAAAATATCTCAAAATTAGGATATGCACTTTTGAGAGGCAAAAGGGGGCATTTTTCAGCTTTTGAAACCTGTCAACTGTTATTTCCAATTTGTATATATTTGAAGCGATAGGGATTTTTAATAAAATAACATCGTATCTCTTCGGTTTCTTGGGATTATTTATTTAATACCGTGTTGATATTTTGGACATTGTTATTACCAATTCTAAATCCGCGGCTGAGGCAAGCACGATCAATAACCTTCACTCTGACCATAATCTTGTAACGATGACAGTCGGGTCCCACATAATCAAAGAAGACAAACTTCCATTACCGACTGGAGAATATATCACAATATTCTTTATATAATTAAATGAGGATCTGATTGAAAACACAGAAGCATCGCTGCCAATTTGTACGGCCGTTGAGAAATAATTTTCTTAGTGATTGCAGCATTATAGCGTTTTGGCGTATTGAATTTAGAAGTTTAAATGTTCAAAAATGTTTTAAAACTTTTTCTACGAATCTATAATTTTAAAAAAAATTTGTTTGATCAGATCTATTTGTTGGCTAAATTTACTTATAGCTGTCTTAATAGTTTTGTATTTAGAAGATTCTCATAAACTTAATTGTTTCTTTGTTACCACTTGGAAAAATCTTTTTCAATGCCCGTACAAGTTGACAGGTATATGGCAGTCATTGTAGATAATATCGCCAGCATGAACTTAAGTATTAAATTTTAAAAACAAAAATGACCTGCTGACATGCACACAAAATATAATTTAATCCAAATTGTATGAAACTTCTTACGCGCATTAAGCAATCCTCAATTTAAAAATGCCTAATAACAACAAATTAATTAAAAAATAAGAGCAAAGAATGCAAACAAGAAAGATGAGAACATAAAATTCAAACTCTTGAAACTGATGAATATTGCTCAGTTTCGCGAATGGTGAATGTATTGAAAACACCTTTGGTTAATGAGTCAATATCAGGAGAAAATGGATTAGTGTTCACAGACGCCGAAAAAACCAAAATATTTGCTGATGCCATGGTATAACTATTTTCTCCAAATCCCGAAGTAAATCCTGAAACTGATGACGAAATTTAGAAATGGTGTCAATTTAACCCAGTCGGAACGACCAAAGTAAAAAGTAGAAGTTAACAACAACTTTCTAAATTTAATGCCATCAATTTCGAAATAATTTTATAGTCTTGCGATATTTATATAAGATTCCTTTTAGAATTCTACTGATATTAAAAAAGTAAAGAATCTTTTAACCTAGAGTAAAGAATCTTATAACTTTTTACACTTATTTAGGTCAAGGCTAATTTTGTTTGGGTAAGAAGTTTATGGTTTTCTTTGGGTCTTGCAAAAAGCAAGATATTGTTTACATAAAGTAAATATAGAGTTGCATATTTTTTCCTGTACCTGTAGGTGTCTGGTCAAATTAAATGTTTTACTCTCCTTAAGAAAATAAATTAATAAAGCCTTACTTCTATATGAGGAACTAACGTTTTTTGATGACAATGACTTGATGACAATGACTTGACAATGACTTCTCTATAGACAATGACTTGATGACGTTCATTTATAACCAGAGACTGCTTAGTTTTGAATATGTATGCACATGCCCTTTTGAGCTTGAAACTTTTTTAGCTAGATTATTACCAACAGCTAAAAAAGATACGTCATATTCTGGAGTTCAATTATAAATACTTAGCCACTTTCTTTTATAAAAGAATCTTTTGCAAAAGGAGGTGTGTGCTTTCGAGGAACGAAATTTCCGGTTGACCTAATAGTCTAATAAACTAGAATTAAAAGAATTTAAATTAGAATTAAAGAAATTATTTGTCCACCAACCAACACAAGTAATTTAAATAGATGCTATAATATTATGTAGATAAATGCTTAAGGTCTAGTATTTTTTTTTTTTAAATATTCATTCGTTTCAAAAAATTCTACTTTTGTTCAATTACTACTAAGAAAATTATAAGCCACGGCGAATCCGTGCTAATCTCTGATTTGAAGTTTATGCATAACGTTTTTATTTCAGTTTGGTAGCTAAATTTCAGGTCACGGCTGTATTCTTGTTCTGATAATCAGACTTTATCCGTCCACTGCGTTAGGTCTAATAAATAGACAATAACTTTTTAGTTATCATAACCACCATTCTTATTAGTGGTGATTACTTTTATAAATTTAAATTGTATGAATGAACATTGAGTATATATAAGTTGATTGGTATAATTTTTATAAATAAAGTTCTCTAAAATATAAACTGGTAGTTTAACTGATACGAAAAATATTTTTTAGAAATTTAAAATAATTTTACGAAAGCACAATAAGCTCTGAGAGACAAATACCTTTCCGTTTTTTATTACAAAAGAGTTTTTAACGGTTAAAATATGTTTTCGCGACGCTGATTTTAAATCTTAAATCTATGTTTCTCTACAAGTTGCAGTTTTCATGCAATTTAAAGATATATTAAGCAGGGATTTTCTTAAATTCACTCCATATAGACTATATTCACTAAATTAAATACTTAATGTTCCCACTTCTATAGTACGCAGAGAGTAATGGAAAGAAAGCGATAATATATCACCGTTCATAATGTATTACACTAAGGTAATAATTTTTAATGCTATTTTCAGAGGAGCAGACAAGTGTTTATACAGTCCTTTACCAAATTATTAGACGCACTGTAGTTTTTTAATAATTACATGCTTTGCACGAGTTTATATGCAATACTTTTAAATTTAGACATAGATGAAATAGGTTTTTAGCATGGAGATTTTTTTGTGCAAACTTCCTATTTGTATTTATTTTTAACATATTGCATTACAGTGTAAAGCAGTTAATACAAGTGCGTAGAACAAATGCAAACCGGCTTCTGTCTCGTTCTCACGTGCGTCAGTAGCCGAAGTGTTTCTGTGCTCTGTGTTTATTTGTTTTGCAGTTTTATACTACACAGTTATTTGTTTATTTTATAGGCAGTGCATCAATTGGAACACTTTAAACGTAGGTATAGGAAAAAGGCGATATTTCACCATGTATAAAAACTGAAGTAAAGGCCCTTGTGACTGCTAAAATATTTTCAAACCGCGAAATATCACGAAGATTAAAGTCTTCTGAAGCTAGCGTACGGCGAATAAAGAAGAAAATTGAGTCAGAGGACGAATTGAGCCCGAAACGAAAGAAAAGATGTGGCAGAATCTTACAGTGGGCCTAATAATTTATCCAGGGACTGTATATGTATAAAAACCTATATACTTTCCTTATAAAGTTGAAAAATCATGCAAAAATAATTTAAAATAAAAATATTTTGAAGAAGAAACCTGCTGCTTTCCGAACAAAACTAATTTCAGACTTAAAATCCCCACAACTGAATTTGGTTAAAACAACAAGTACATGTGTAAATGCTATAAGAAATGTGTTCCCAAGTATTATAAAGATAACAAGTTAATGGTTGAAAGGTGTTATTTTTACACCAAAAGAGCTGGAGAATTTATAATTGATCAGTTACTTTGAACTCAACTGTTTATATAAACTAATTTTAAGTAAAATAAATATATTTTTAAAAACAATATAAACATCCAGCATTTGTGCCACTAGGAAGACTTCTACCGGAAATTGTTTTAAGTAGTAGGGAACCGATTATCCGGAACGATCGGGACCATCGCTATTCCGGATAACTGATTTTTCCGGTTTTCTGAATCACTACAAAAAGCCGTTTTTTTATTGTTAAACCCAACTAAAAAAAATAATATTTGGAAATAATCTTAAAAAGAAGAAAAAACGAAGTAATACACTAATGATTATTTCCAAAATGATAGTAAGGTAAACATCTTTACAAAAAGAAAGAAAAATCCTAAAATATAAGGAAAAAAAATCTTTTTTTTTTCAAAAATGGCGGAAAATGTATCGAATTTCATTNTTTAAGTACATAATACTACTTGGAAAAGCACTTTTCCTTGAAATTACTCTTTTTAAATACCTTAGTCTATTTTTTGTAATATCTTTACTCGCAAATTCTTTGTTGAACTTTTTCCGCTTTGCTGTGTTAAGTTTTTCTTCCATATGTAATTCCTTAGAACAGGCTTCTTTTCTTCTTTTTATTAACTTATGAATGCTTGCAGAGCAAAACTTTATTAAAATGAGAAAAAAAAAGCATATGCTTATAGAGATTTCATAAAGTGGTTGAGTTATTTTACTTCAGATTTCAAGATTATTAAAACTGAAATGGAAATGTATTTAAATTCTATTTTAAATAAATTCCTTGCATGAATTTCATTTAAAAATAAAGGTTTCTTTCTTTTTTTTAAAAAAAAAAGGAAAAGAAAACTGCATTTTGAAGACAGAATTATTATTTTTTTATAAAATGTTTTTTTTTTCAATAAAAAAATAGTATCACTTTCGAATTTCATTCAGAGTAAAATTAAAATCAAATTTTTAAACGAGTGTATTCGATTAATGAACTTCAATTGCGAAAAGCGTAGTCAAAAGGCGAAATTTGAAAACCGAAGAAACACGAAACAATAATTTAAAATATTTGAAATGAAAACATACGGCCGAATTTTTTATGTTTGCAAGTTTTAGAATCTCTTTTTATAATTTCAATAATGAATTTCAAAAATATTTTGGTCCTTAATTTAAAAACAAAAGTATGAATAGTCGTGGTGGCTCAGGAGAACAAGAGTGCTTACCGCCCAATCAAGTGAACCTAGTATGAATCCCAACGATGGCTGGTTGATGTGAACTCGCTTTAATTGGCTTTTATGAATTAGTCACGGTTATAAGTTAGTTATTTAGTAACGAGTTAAAATGGTTTTTCAAAGAAAAAAAATCTAGTTAGCTTTGAGTTGAGGAATTTTTTTGCACTTATTTTTTAATAAAAAAAATAATCTCAGGAACCACAAAAAGAAAGTGAACAAAATTTCAGGCATTATATGGAATAATAAGTACTTTTCTTAAAAAAGTTCAAAGAAATACGAAATGATAATGCACATTTTCATTTCAAATAACAAATGTTATGAAATATTTTAACCACTTGTTATTTTTATTTTCTTATAAAATTGGGCTTTAATTTTCAATTGCCATAGTAACTAGAAATAAAGAGAAATATGCTAGAGGAACTATTTTTTTTTTTTAAATAT
>NC_092212.1:44149080-44163324 GCF_043381705.1 Parasteatoda tepidariorum | reverse complement strand
ATCAAATCTTTAATATATATATATATATTGCTGTTTTTGTTTATTACTCATCGAAAAAAAAACATTAGCTATATTATTATTTACTTTCTTATCAAGATGTTTGTATTATGATAAAATAAAGATGCAATGATAATTGAGGATGAAGCTTTGCTTTTTTCTTTCTTTTTGATGCAGAGGTTTCATTAACAAAACAGTAAGCACAAAGGGTTGTGTAAAAGGTTGAATACTCCTAAGATAAACTGTTAAGTAAATTCAAAATGTAAATCTCAGAGCTCTGATCCCGGAAATTCCAGCTCTCCAAAATATTTAAAGTGATATTGATGTAATATTTAAGTAAACAGATGCTTTAAAATTTCGCCAGCAATTCAGTGATTTGAAGCATGATTACGAGGTCTTTTATAAGCATGCAGGGTTACTCGAAAATGTTTTGTTAGAGTGATGAAAAATTCGAGAAAAAAAGAGATTTAAGTTATTATTATCTATCCAAAATAAATTTCAATTCAAAGGAAATTCATATGGATGTAATAAGAATTCTCGGATGTATTTCTTAGCATTTATCATCATCTTGAAAGAATTTAGTTATAACTTTTTGATTTTTGTGGGTAATACCGAGCCAGACCTCTTTGAACTTCAATGGCTGTAAAACTCAATTTAATGGCACTATAAGTAAATACTAAAATCTCTTACTACAGTAGGAGGATTTGCAGATCGGAAAAAGCATTAATAGTTTCTAAAATCACGATGTTATTGCTGAAAATAAATCTCAAACACTATTTAACACTAGGTTTAAGGGACGCGTCATTTTGACGGATTTCGAGTTTTGTAAGGAATATTATAAAACCCGTTTGAATTTTTATTTTATCTTTTGTAATGACTTTTAACCACTGATCGAGGTAAATATATATTGAAGTCTATCTTCTTCAAAAGCGTTGAAATATTGAAATTCTCTTTGTGGTATACCTATCTCTACGGATATGAGTCAATTTGACGCGATCGTGATTTAGACAAAATTTTGAGTAAGCATGCAACTATCACATCAATAATAAATAGGAATAAACCGACGATACTGATCCGTTATCCACTATCGTTATCTCAAATGAAACAAGCGATAAACAACTGTTGCCGATAAGCAATAATAGAAAGAACAAACGCAGAATGTCAATTGATTGCAGAGTGTCAGATTTTGAAGGTTTCAGTTGCTTAGTTCGAGTATTGAAAAATGAAATACTATAACTACTAATACTTATAGAATATTTCATAAATATCTCTCCCATATTTTCATTTTTTTTTCTTATAGTATATAATTACATTGGTTTCTAAGTGCAGAGATTTCAACTGCTCCGGACACGCCAAAATTAATGTAAAAAACGGTAAATAACTACTAAATAAATTTTGCAAATAAAAAGTGGTGAATGATATAAGCCTACGAATTATTTAGAAATATTGGTGGATAAAAATCTACTAAATTGAATTTATTAAATTAAGAATCACAATTATATGTATTCTTTCATGCGTCAAATTGAAGCGTGTTCGTAGAGATAGGTTACATAAGAAACGTCCGTAAACCTAGTGTTAAAATTAAAAAATCGCTTTTACTAATTATCCTCATCACGCTTTTAAAAGTAATAGATATCGACAACTAGAAAAATTTAAAACACTGTGATAAATATTTCAGGAGGCTGTTTGAAATTTTAAACGTTTTAGTTGCACTTTAATTTCAGTAATTATGTGAGCTCTTTTGAAGTTTTAGACAAATGGGTAGATAAAAATCAATGAAAGCAATTTGCTTCTTCAATCTTCCTCAACCATTTGAATTTTTTCCTGTTGTTGCCACCCTGGATAATCAAATCTTTAATATATGTTTATAATTTTTTTAATTTCATGCTCGTAAGAAGAGTTCAAAATAATTTTTAAAAAAAGCCAAACGAATCAAGAGAGTCAAAGCATAAATTTTGTTACCCCTTTAAATATAAAAAAAACCAGATAAGTTGGTAGCTGTACATAACCCTGAAAAATGTTTCATTTTGAAAGCGAATAAAGTTGATAAAACATAGGATTCGAAAAGATTGTAAAAATAATTGTGGTTGAGGTTGTGAATGAAATGTTCGTTTTATGAGTTAAGCACTTTGAGCTATCAATTTTCTGTAAAGTTTAAAATAGCATTTTAATGACTTTTTTGAGCAAGTTTAGCTGATAGAAGTGTCGTAAATGTTAGAAAAGACACGCTCCAAAAGTTGCTGATAGATAAAAATAGTAATAAAACATTTAACTTGGTCTTATTTTGGAATAAAACCCAACTCCATAAATTGTTACGACAATTTTGTTCACATTTCTAGCAAAGATTTCTCTTTGCTTTTAAAACTAGGAAGCAACTGAAACAAAATAAATAGTTGATTAATTAAAGAAATGTTTAGTGAAAGTCAGACATACAAAGTAAGCAGAAAAATTAAAAACCCTAAAATTGTTACTAAAAAGTTTATTATTATGTAGGTATTAAATTTACCAACAATAATTAATAACTTTTTTAGTACTGATTTTAGAAAATAATTATACAAAACTTCAGAAACCTACTAATATTTAATCATCAAGCTGTTATTAATTAATTTATAATATTTCATCCATACTTTCGAGTTTTAAGTGGTATTTTTGTAAATAAAAAATATATTTCAAACCTTTTTACTCATAAGATTACTCATCTATAGTTGAGCAAAATTAATCCTCTAAGAGTTTAAATGATGTCTAAAGAACAATATTTTATGAAAATTCATTCTAAGATAGCCAGTGCTTTTATGCAATCATGGTACATTTTTAACATCACGCAAGGTCACAGGGTTGTTAAATATTGCACTTTTTGCGGAATATTTTACAGGGTAGTAGTAAATTAAATACTAATGTTTTTAATATTTATAGTAATTTTGCAACATTTTTAAAGCCTCACCACTAGAGAGCTGGAACAAAGGGGTGTTTCATATAAATAACTTTTAATTCAATTTTACGTAATCACTCTAAATATCATGTCGATAAAATAAAGAATCATAGGTTAAAACAGAAATGTAGCTACCACTTGAAGAAATTTTCCAAAAAAGCTCAGATGACAGCCCTGCCTACAACTCACAGATACAAAAAGATATTCACTAAAACTAAAATCAACAATGTGCTGGCTACCAAATGAAACTGTCACAGAAGAATGCCGATCACAGAAAATTTTTCCAATCAGCAAGAAAAGAATACAATACTTCTATATTTTTGCAGAATCATCACCTTGGTCAGAGTCACCCATTTCATCGTTAAAGGTCCATCGTGACGTGACCAATTTCTGATTAATGTAATTAAACGGCGATCTCCATCTCAGTTCTAAGAACCAATGTTCTGTCTTCACTTGTCCAGTTCAGGAAAGGGGATAATTTTGTTTTAACGAAAGTCACCGCCAAGATCACGATGGTGAATTTGTTGCCATAAGGTGCAATATTTACTTCGTCTTAAGTAGGAGAAGGTTTCGCTCGTGTTAAACTATGAAATTATTATGTGAAAACGTTATGAGAAAGTTTTTTTTCTTCGTCTCAAACAAGAATTCGTCTCAAGCAAAATTTTTGTTCCATAAAATTTTGTCGTAAACAAACAATCTGCTCGGTTAGAGATTTAAATAAAATAGTTATCAAAATGATTTTTATTAATATTGACATGCTTTTACTATCACGGTGTATTTTTTTTTGTGGCCTCTTAAGAGCCCTAAAAAAGCTCGCATTTATGAATCGAAAATGTGCACCGAAACGGTGATTCGAAACAATAATTATTGAATTCAGTCAGTGATCCGAATCCTCATCTTGAAAGAGAAATATTGAAATCAATTCATCTCGAAATCAGTTATTAGGGTCACATGATTCGAATCACTCTGATCCAAATCATAATCTTGAGATTGATTCGAATCAATAATTATGAATTCAATCACTCATTCAAATTACTCAACTCAATGACCAAAATTAGTTGATTTGGATTACTTGGTTCAAACTTCGTTATTAAATGACCCGATCGAATGATTTAATCGAACAAACTAAAATTTTAATTAATTCGATTTCAATTTATAAATACTACTTTTATTTCAAGCTAAAGTTATGACATACAAAATTAAACACTTTTCTAAACTATATAATTCTTAGCAACTGAACGTAAAACCAAATTAGAATCATTGTTAATATTTAACTCATCAGGCGGTAGTAATCTATCTTGGTAGCATGTCCTGTTTTGAAAATGATAATGCGCGGTAACTTCCTTTCATTTATAACATTTATTTTGCAAAATTTGGACGTTCTTGGGCTGCATTGACATTAAGTACCTTATCATACCTGCCAACTCTTCCGGAAGATTTTATTTTCATATTTAAAGTGGTAGCAATACTCAGGTTATTCCATTTAACTTTTTGAATTATAATGATAATTATAAATGAGTTTGACCACCACTACATATAAATAAATACAATAAATATATAAAAGCATAATAATCCTTGCACAAGTGAATTTCAACGGGATCAAATTATAAATATATTTTTGAGTCAGATTGTTTTTCGTATATTGTTTTACAACTACTCTGAAAATCCATTCTTGGATAGAGTAAAAGTTGGCAGGTATGCCTTATCAAACGATCTGATAAATTTATAATACAATTTGTTTTTTACTAAATGGGGTAGTGACAAAAAAAATTAAGTGCAAATGTAAAAAAATGTAATTTTATAATTGCTCAAATTCATGCGTTTTTCTTTTCATGGCAAAACAATAGCTTAAAAGAACAATAAAACAATGTAGATGATTTGTAAGTATGCTTGAATCAACTTATTCAAAACTTTGAAACGAATCAATGCATCAAATCAATCCAATTTGAATCATCGATCTGAATTACTCAATTGACCACCTATTGAATAAAATAGGAATACTAATTTTGTACGACTTTGTATTGTTTGGTGGGAGTCCACTAGTGATTATTAATAATTAATGTTTTAAGAGTTTTCTAAAAATTAAACAACTTAGCAATTAATATGCTATATTAAACCTGCTAGTTACTTAGCTGAGTAACTAATAGACATTTTGCACACATAATTGATGTATTGATTTGCTGTGTGCAAAAAAAAAAAATTTTTTTAATTTTATAATTCAAGATTCATACATTAAACCATAAATGTTGCTACCACTAGAGAAAATTTTCCACAACGATGGTAAAAAGGAACAGCAATGTAATTCCCTCAATCATTTTGTTTATAAACACCTAAATACCATTTACAGGCATGGCTGAAAACCATTATATAGCAAGACGGAAAAGAACAAAAACTGATACGGAAAACATTTCATTCTAACATTTTTTCGAGAAAAGTAAAATGTCTTCAACTATCAAGATTTCTTTTATAAATTAAGCATATATATAAAACTGCTCCTTTTCCAAGATAAAGTATATATCCAGAGATGCCAACTTGCTCCGGACAGCAAATATATATTTTAAAGTGGTAGTTTATCAATTGTGATTCTTGGTTTAATAAATTCAATTTAATAGATTTTTATCCACCACTATTTCTAAATAATTCGTAGGCTTATATAATTCGCTGCTTTATAGTATTACATAAATCATTCATATCTGCCAACTCTTCCGGAAGATTTTATTTTCATATTTAAAGTGGTAGCAATACTCAGGTTATTCCATTTAACTTTTTGAATTATAATGATAATTATAAATGAGTTTGACCACCACTACATATAAATAATTACAATAAATATATGAAAGCATGATAATCATTACACAAGGGAATTTCAACGTGATCAAAATATAAATATATTTATGAGTCAGATTGTTTTTCGTTTATTGTTTTACAACCACTCTGAAAATCCATTCTCGGAAAGCGTGAAAGTTGGCAGGTATGCATCATTGATACGTTCTTACGTAATTGCTCATATAAACTCACACTAATGGATGAGCTAAAGCCGCATTCTGTGGCTGGTTCTCAGGTCCAAATTTAATATAGGTAGTATTACATACTGCCAACTCTTCCGGAAAATTTTATTTTCATATTTAAAGTGGTAGCAATACTCAGGTTATTCCAATTACATGGGTGAAAGCCCTTATATAGCAAGACGGAAGAGAGAAAAGCCTGGTACGTAAAACATTTCATTCGAGCATTTTTTTCGAAAAAAATGAAATATCTGTAACTATCAAGATTTCTTTTATAATTCTGGCATATATATAAAACTGCTTCTTTTCCAAGATAAAATAGATATTGTTGAAACATTTAAAAAATGAATAAGTAAACTCCTCCCCAAAACTAGCTATAACTGAAATGGTTTTACTACCAGCCTTTCCTCTTTTCCGTCTCGCTTTCACCCCTGTCCAATTAACTTTTTGAATTATAATGATAATTATAAATGAGTTTGACCACCACTACATATAAATAATTACAATAAATATATCAAAGCATAATAATCCTAGCGCAAACGAATTTCAACGGCATCAAAATATAAATATATTTTTGAGTAAGATTGTTTATTGTTTGACAACCACTCTGAAAATCCATTCTCGGAAAGAGTGAAAGTTGGCACGTATGGTTTTAATGTCATTCTATACCTGTAAAAAAGCAAGCAAAAATAGTCAAATATTTGCAAAATTCATTTTGTGGTTGCTTACCTTTTTTTTAAAATTATTTTGGCGTGTCCGGAGCAGTTGGCATCTCTGTATATTGTTGAATAATTTAAAAAATGAATAAGTAGACTCCTCCCGAAAACTAGCTATAACTGAAATGGTTTTACTACCAGCCTTTCTTCTTTTCAGTCTCGCTTTCTCCCCTGTTTACAGGGCATGAAAGTGGTTTTTCGAAATTCTTTAAGTGGTAATTTAGTTATTATCAAAGCAGTGGAAATTCACCTGGTTTAGCAGCAACTAAAAACAACAAATTTTCACCCTCATCATAACATAACTCTTTATACTTATTTGAGTTATCTAATAATTATGGTGATCATAATTTCATGATAGCTTTTGAAAATATGGTATACAATTTGTTGCAAAAATTTATTATAATTTACTAAAATAATTTTGGGAGACCACTAAACCTAAACATAATCCTTAGTGGTTAGTATTAAAAAGAGATTAGTATTATAGTTTCTAAAAATTATAAAAGTTATTATTATTTTTAGAAACATCTTGCTTATTGCAAAATCTTTCGAAATGTTAAGAAATTAACTCATTAAAATATTAAATACAAATTTTTCACTTCACTATGCATTTTACAATAATCAAAACGTAGTTCATTCATTATCGTAAACAATCGAACACTAATTTTTGGAATGAAAACTAAACAATTTCTGCATTATTATTTAAATTAACTTATAAAATAATAGGAATCTAGGGTCACATTTTCAAATAAAATTGTATAATTCATTAGAATGTTGAATTAGCTGTATGAAAGAATTTCAACAAATTACAAGAATTGCCCTGAAAAAAGTCTCGTCTTCTAGAATTCTACTGGGATATTCAATTTCGTTCTTCGTGTTTTATTCCAGTGATAAAAGCTTGTTCCAAAATCGATCCTGGCTCAGTGAGAAGTGGAAAACGATAAAGGGTCAAATGGTTATTATAAACTAAATTGATTCTTAACACTTTTACGTGGAAAACGATAATTTCCGGCTCGGTTCTAAATGAACGAATGAATTAATTTAATTAAAGAAGCGAGAGTTACGCTTAATAATAAGGCTTTTTCTTTGACATTACATGGAAAATAATTGCTTATAAGACTAGTAACTATTATATCTTGTGATAAAACTAATTACGTATAAGATAAAAAACGGTGGAATTGAAATAATAGAGTTAGGCTTAATAATAAGACTTTTTCTTTGACATTATATGGAAAATAATTGCTTATAAGACTAGTAACTATTATATCTTGTGATAAAACTAATTACGTATAAGGGCAATTCCACGGAAGTGTCAACTTTTAAGTGAAATTTTTTTTTTATGAATTGCATATTTTAATTTTAAAAATATGTTCAAAAATAGCCAAAGTCTACATATTGCCGTTTCATTTTTGATAATTTTAAATTTTTTGAATCTGGCAGCATTCTAAAGTAATCACATGGCTGACAAGTGAATTGTTCACATTTGTGCTCAAATTGTTTTCTTGAAAAATACTTATAAAATAAAAGAAATGTATCTTTCTTTTGCAATATTTTGATAAAAATATGCATATAGAACAAAATTTAAACATTTTAAGTTTAATATATAAAATAAAAGTAACTTCTTTTACGTCATTCCGTCACATGTCTTAATAATGCATAAATTTCCTGAGAACGAAGATAAGATGTGACATTGGCAAGTTAGATATAAAACCTCTTCAGAGACAACCTAATTTTCAAACTGTTGAAATTTTTACTAATTCTTACATAAATATTAATCCTGTTTATCTGTTACATTCTGTTTATCATTTACATATTAATAAAACATTTTTTAAATGAAGGCTTTCTTCTACTAAACTTTTTGTCATTCCGTCACGGTCATTCCGTCACAGCAAATAGATGTTAATAACTGCTAGCCAACCTGAGGTTAATTTTCCAAATTCACATTTTACATTGCTTACACATTATACTAAAAGTATAAAATAGTTCAGAAAAATAATAGCTGCAAAATTCGCAGAAACTACCAGTTCTAAGCGGCATGCCAAAAGGTTGGTTGCCAAAATGTCATTCCGTCACGCAAATAAAAAGTTCGTAAAATTAAAAGTAAAAAAGATAGAAAATCCTGCTTTTTTAGTTTATGAAGCGCATTATGCCAATAATAATGATATGCATGAGAAAAAAAATGTTTATTTGAAATTAGATACATAGAAACTTCAATTAATTGTTATTTTGCAAGTCAAAATGTCATTCCGTCACATATGGAATTGCCCATAAGATAAAAAGCGGTGGAATTGAAATAATAGAGTTAGGCTTAATAATAAGGTTTTTTCTATGACATTGTATGGAAAATAATTGCTTATAAGACTAGTAACTATTTTATTTTGTGATAAAACTTATTACGTATAAGATAAAAAACAGTGGAATTGAAATAATCCATATTGCTGTTTTGAACAGTTCGAATTTTTCATCCGAAACATTATATTGACAATAACAGTAAATATATTTCATAAAAATTTTATTGGAATTTATGTGACTTTTTAAGTATAATTTTTCGTAAGAAATATTTTAAAGAAAATGAATGTAAATAAATTTCATAGAAATTTTATTGGAATTAACGTAACTTTATTTTGAAAGTTCTGACTTTACATTAGAAGTATTATACAGAAAACGACTTTAGATATATTTCATAGAGATTTTAATGAGATTTATGTAAATTTACTTAGAAACTTTAAACTTTTTATAAATATTATACAGAAAATGAATTTAGATGCGTTTCGTAAAATTTTATTGGAATTTTTGCAAAGGTTTCATACGAAATATTACACAAAAAATAATAAATCCGTTAAAAGTTTTTGACATTTATGTAACTTTGTTTAGAAAGTTCAAACTTCCACAGGGAATATTATACTAAAAATAAATTAATATATTTTTCATAAAAATTTATTGGAATTTACATAGCTTTATTCACAAAGTTCAAACTTTTCATATGAAATATTATTCAATAACTTTGTAGAAATATATATATCATAATATTTAATTTGCCGGCCTGGTGGCCGAGCGGTTAGCGTGCCTGACTGCGAAGCCATAGGCTGCGGGTTCGAATCCCGCTCTGGGCATGGATGTTTCTCTCTCTCTTTGTGCTGTCCTCTGTTGTGTGTATGATGTGTGAATGTGGCCCACCCTATAAACGGGTTTGTGGCAGTGTGGCGTGGGCAATGTTGCTCGCCTCCGTGACTTTGGTTCACAGGTGCCCACTGGGTAACGCGAAATGAGCAACAATTCTGGCATAGTATAGGCAAAAGATTCAAATTCAGTGCCTGCCATTGGAGAAAAAAAAATAATATTTAATTAGAATTTTATATGGAAATAAAGAGAAAATAATTTATCACACAAAAAAACTTCATGTTTAAGTATTAAAATAATTATAAATTTATTGGTGGGGAGTGGTTATGGTATTTTACTTCAGTAGACAAACGGAATTTTTCTCTCCTTATCACTTATCATTCCTCAAAAAATTTTGGCTGATTTGCAAAAATTTTCGTATGTAATGCATGACAAAATTTTTGATTGTTAAGCAACAAATTAAATAACAAATTTCTTATGGTGAAAAAGTAAATTCTTATTTAGCTTCTTAATTGCCAGTTTCGATAGTATTTTTTTAATTATTTTTAATAATGCGAGATATTGTGTTAGGAATGAATACACTTATCATATATTTTAATTATCACTTTGTTAATTTGCGTTCGCTTAATAAACCGATAATTGTTAATTTGCGTTCGCTTAATAAACCGATAATTAGCTTTAAGATTAAAATATCTCTTTTGGTCTAGCGTAGACATATGGTTATGGAGCTTCTGCAAGCACGTCAAAAATAAAAGGCTTCCCATGGGTCTGGGAAAAATTTAATAGTGGTAATAAACTTCCGAAGGCTTTGCCTTCACATTAATTATACCTTTTTACCGAACAATTCTACTACATTTTTTCATTTGTAGTTAGTTTTTAAAACTCAGTTATAACTTGATAGGTTGCGCTTTGCATTTTTTAGCCAACGCATGCCGATTATAAAAATGAGCATAGACTTGTAAAAATAAAAAGGGTTTGTAATCTATTTTTTCAATTTTTGAAAAGTATATCCAATGATGAAATGCTTGTGTTTATAAAAATAGGGAAACATTGAACTGAATTTCATCTCGGGTTCTCGTCCAATGTGGCAATTTATAAAAAGGAAAAAAAGCCACTGTTCGTCTTACAAGCGAAAAAAAGCAATAATTTTAAAGTATATTTACATATCTACCAACTTTTAATTTTTTCGAGGATAATTATCCCCAGTGGTAGTAAAATAGAATTTAAATTACATTTTTATTTAGAAACATGCAGTATCTTTAAATGCATTGCATAATACTATATATGCTAAATTTTTATGACAAAAAGATTCTAAATTAAGTTTATAAATGTAAGGAATATATAGAAAACATAAATTTTACTACCACTTTAAATATGGATGTAAATTTTTAAGCCAAATGCGTAAAAGTTGGCAGATATGCATTTACCATCTTGCCGTAAATAGTTATCTGGACTGTTGAATAGACAAACAGCTTAAATATTTCAAAAGTTTTTATTATTATTTTTTTTAAAACGTCAATTCTGGGAGATTTTTCCATCTAAATGAAAATTATCAAAATCAGCGAAAAAAAAATTTTTATACAACTTTTTATGAGCCTAGATAACGCAGCGTTGGGATAATATTTCAAATATTAAAAAATTAGATCACAAACACATTTTATTTTTACAAAACTATGGCTTTTCCACATATTGACGTTTTGCGCCATTTTCAAAATAAGCATAGAGGGCGCTTGATAAAGCTAAGCTAAACTTGACTTAACAGTCAAGAATAAGTGTTACAAACTCACATTAGTGAGCTGCGATGGCTCAGGGGATAGAGCGTTCGCCTTCCAATGAGGCAAACCAGGTTCGAATCCCAGTCGATACGAATTCCTCATCCGGCTTGCATCGACCACAATGCTGACGTGAAATATCCTCAGTGGTAGACGGATCATGGGTTAGAATCCCCTTGCCATTAGGCTAACCGTGGGAGATTCTCGTGGTCTTCCTCCCCATGTAACGCAAAATGCGGGTTTGCTCCATCAATAAGTCCTCCACGAAGGCTAATTTCTCCCAATACTCGATCCAGGAGTTCCCTTGTCTTCTGGATTGGGTTCAAAATTACAAGGCTACGGAGTTGAACATTAGTAGTCGTAAACCCATTAAATTTGGGTCGGCTGTTCAACGACGGTTATATAAAAAAGAAGATAAGGAAAAAAAATATTAGTTAATAATATAACATATTATTCGCATAAAACTGTTATTTCAATCAAGAAAGAGCCTGAAACCTTCGAAAAACCTTAACACGTTCACGTCGGGAAAAGTGAAAATACTGGTAAGGGAAAAGAGAAAATACTGGTAGAAGAACTATTTCAATATTAGATAATATTCGGGAGGAGTTAATCTATTCTCAACAATAACAATTAGCTGTAAGAAAATTTATCACGGCGAAGAAGCAATTCAATATAAAAATTGCATCCGTTAAAAACAATGGGTAGTTATGGATTTTTATTATTCCCGGGAAAAAACTAAAAAATGAAATTTATTTGCTACCAGTTTTTACTCCGATGCGCTGCCAAGATGAGACAATCTAGCGTGACCTACCGGTGGGTCACCCCGGCTTGAACGTGTTAAATATATGTGAGCAATTTAACTGTTCTAAATTTCATAAACTCGTTCCAGCAAAATAGTAGGCGTTCTTCAATATTATAGTCTCAGAGATGCCAACTTGCCAACTGCTCCGGACAAGCCGAAATAATTAAAAGAACGGTAAATACTGCAAAGTAAATTTTGCAAACTTTTAATTATTTTTGCTTGCTTTCTATAAAGTATAGCATGACATAAGTACTTCAAAGTGGTGAATTTTATAAGCCTATAAATTATTTAGAATTAGTGGTGGATAAAAATCTACTAAATTGAATTTATTAAACCAAGAATCACACTTGATAAACTACCACTTTAAAATATATAATTGCTGTCCGGAGCAAGTTGGCATCTCTGTAGTCTGTGGTTTTTATACATGGCACTCACACTCTGAAAAAGATATGCGAAAGGCACTCTTTGTGGTACCAAAAATTTTCTGTTTATGTTGCTATTCTAGCCAGAGCTGCCAACTACGACTTTTTTTTTTTTTGCAAAAAAAATTACAGAGTGTTTAACAATTAAAAATAAAAGCTTTCTAAATTTCCGGTGATTTTGCCAACGTTTTAAAAATTACCACGAGAGAGAGATGAATTAAAGTGGCGTATTTTATATGAACTTCTGAATTATTTACATGCAACGGTGTGGAAATTAACTTTAAAACAAATTTAAAAATTTAATTACAAATTTAAAAAACAAAGAATTATACATTAAAATATAAATTTAGCTACTCCCAGACGAAAACTTTCCAAAAAGTATAGAAAGTTGGCAGCCTTGTACATGTAGTGGTGTAGAAAATAACTTTAAATCGAAAATGTAAAATAAAGAATGGTGTATTCAAACAAAAACTTTGCTGCCAGGAGAAGAAAATTTTCCAAAGTCCGTAGATAGTTGATAGCTTTGCTTTAACGTTTAACCGCTTCTTTGCCGGCGTCGCATCTCATACGTTAGGCGTTTTTGTGCCCGTATGGTCAGCATCGCATGGCATGCGACGAAAAGAAAAATTCCATCATTGAAATTTAATTCGATGCAACTCGGATTCGACGCTACTAACGCGTATCTTTAAATCCTGTGATTATTTTTGTATTTCTGTATATTGCTAAGAGATGGCGTAATAAATAGTCCCCCTATTCTTTACAATTTTCACAGGGAGTTTTCCCACCTTGAATTGAAATCAAAATCATTTTGCACTTTCGGTTATTTCGCTTTCATTAGTGTTACCGTTGCGTGTTATAGTTACGATGTATTCAGAGAGTGAGTCCGAGAACAGTTAATTTATTGTTACTCAGTCTGAAGATGATAGCTCTGATGCAACAAGTGAAAACTATTTTTCAAAATATTTCTTTCAACAAAATTTTAATAATTATTTTTTGCAGATATTTATTTTAAACTCCTTAAGACAATGGAATTAATAAATGCGTTATCACTGTATTTTTTCAAGATAAAACGTGGGTGTATTGCAAGGAAAAATGGAGATCAGTAGACGGGACATCAAATATTTCACCACCAATAGGTCAAGCAAAAAAATACTTGCCGAAAACATGAACTTTTTGAAACTTGATTCACACGTTCCAAATATGTTTTCAAAAAGTTCCTTAAGTGAGGCATTTTTCACAACGGATACCGTTGGTTGGAAACTAAAAATCACTTTGTTTAAGTAACTATATTTTGTATAACTTGATTTACACGCTCCAAATATATACCTTGTTTTTAAAAAGTTCCTTAAGGGAGGCATTTTTCACAACGGATACCGTTGGTTGGAAACTAAAAAACACTTTGTTTAAGTAACTATATTTTGTATAACTTGATTTACACGCTCCAAATATATACCTTGTTTTTAAAAAGTTCCTTAAGTGAGGCA
>NC_092212.1:44087147-44146742 GCF_043381705.1 Parasteatoda tepidariorum | reverse complement strand
ATTGTATGATTCATTGTTTAAAAAATTGCTTCATTTTGCTAGATATTTACGTTACATGGTTTTCTTTGGATAAAGATGATTAGCAAATAGCATCCACATGTTTCGATACATTCTGAAACTTACGTTCGCAAATTCACCATAAAATGTCGCACAGCATATTCTTCAATTACGATAAGCTACATTTACCACCAAATACTGCTACTATGATTATTTTTGTTATATATATATATATATATATATGTATAATAAGCTATCTTGTTTCAAAAACTAATTTTGACTGTTTGAAAAAATTTATTAATTTAAAACAGTTAATAAATTATCAATAAATTTTAAAATTATTTTACTGGCAAATTTCATTTTATACTTAGTCGTTGATCTCGAAATCACTAAACAGTTAGAACTAATACATGCTCTAAATCTTTTAAAGTACTTAATACAGTATTTTTACATAATTTTTACAATGCACTCAAGCTGCACTTAAAAACGTTGAGAGTGGTAATAAAACTACTAAGTTTTATTTCTTATAAAGTTAAATAACTCATCCTTAATTACCAAAGCACATTTATAATGGTTCAGAATGCATTTCTAGCTTTATATCGTGACGTCTGAAATTTTAAAATTTAAACATTTATTTAACATTTTAGTTTTCACGAATAAAATAGTCACCACTTTTTATATTTTTTGGTGAAATTTAGAGGTTACTAATTATTAAAGCATAAAAATTTGTAATTTTAGAGTGGTGATTGTTGATGGCGTCACCAAAGTGCAAAGGGTTAAGGTACTTTGTAATAATTTTGCATAACTAGTAGTACAGAGATGCCAACTTGCTCCGGACACCAAATATATATTTCAAATTGGTAGTTTATCAATTGTGATTCTTGGTTTAATAAATTCAATTTAGTAGATTTTTATCCACCACTATTTCTAAATAATTCGTTGGCTTATATAATTTACCACTTTATATTACTTGTGTCGTGGTATACCGTTTAAAAAGCAAGCAAAAATAGTCAAATGTTTGCAAAATTTATTTTGTAGTTCTCTACCGTTTTACTAATTATTTAGGCTTGTCCGGAGCAGTTGGCATCTCTGGTAGAATATAAAAAAAACGTTCGTTTCATTGTTCAAATATATATTTTCAATATTCTTTGACGAAGGGAGAAAAAATATTGAAAATATATATTTGACGCGATCTGACTTTTTAGGCTGAAGGTTATATGTTTTCGATTACCGATTAATACAGAGATCATCCAAATGAATCGAGAACATCAGTGCAACAGAATAAGTTAAGTGCGTGCTACTGAACCGAGCTAAACCATTATTTTCAGTAATCGATCCCAGATGCCATTGCAGAAATAAGATCAGCTGTAAATAACAGCAATCACCAAACCGGTATCTCTCATTTCTGTAAAGAGCTCTCGCTGTCTGGAAATGTTATTAATAATAATGAAACAATTCTAGCACGAAGAATGTCAAATGATGAGAAATGATGCCATTTGCCGCTTACACGGCAAACTGATATATTATGCAGGATCATCAGCTTTCTAGATCAGACTTAGTTATACCACCTGCTTGGATTGTTAATTGACTGAAAGATTGCTTCCTGTTCCTTTCTGTATTGACTGATTATTAAATAAATGAACTTCTTAAAACACTGGTTTTTTTTATTCTCTTTTTTTTCTGATGCTCGTCGGTAAAATATGCTTATCAATTCCAAAAGAGCTAATGGAAAATGCTCAATGAGCCGTTGATATGCTGAAGAGTTGTTTTTATGAAGCTATGATATTTAAGCTAATTATTTTTTTAATTATTTTTGTTTAAAGTTATCGAAAATTAAAATCTTCATTTCCAAATAAGAACATGAACACAAAAATAAACGCATACTTTTGTTTTGTATAAGTTGTATTTTTTTACGCATAACATTCTAGGTCTCCATGTGATAGAGGAAGAAGGATTCTTTTCCCTTTAAAATCAAATTTGTTCAAAACTAAATGTATGCTATTTTTTGTATAAATCGTAATTTTTTGAACATAATGCTCCTTGTTTTAAAGTTTTCTAATTTAAAAGTTATTTTTCCATTTATTCCCAAAAAATAAAATAAAAAATAGTAGAAAAAATATATAATTTGCTTTTGTGTTAGTTGTGTCTCTTTGCACATAAATGTTTTTACCTCTAATTATTCAAGTTTAGAAGATTTTATTCACTTCCAATTAATAAGCACAAAAACAAAATCAAGCTTCTCTTTTTATAAGATGTATTTTTTAATATAAGATTTTATATTAAAGTATATATATAAGATGTATCTTTTAATGTAAGATTTTGCATTAAAGTATATATATAAGATGTATTTTTTAGTATAAGATGTATTATAAGCACAAAAATAAAATCAAACTTCTCTTTTTATAAGATGTATTTTTTTAAACTTTCAATTCTAGATCTTAAAGAATTCGAGGTTATAAGATACTTTCGACTTCCAAATAAAACGATCAGTATAACAACAAATGTATGGTTTTTATACAATTCAACTACAATATTGTATGCAAGTTTTCTCACTCTAATCTAAGAGTTTGAAGTAAGCAATACAATGGAAAGTCACGTTTCCAAGTAATATAGGAGAGCGATAAAGTAATCCCAGGGCTGACAACAACTACGCTTTTAGCAAAATATTTTATAGTAGATAACTAAAAACTCAGCCTCTAAAAATGTTCAGTATATTTTCTAACCGCTTAAAAGCTACACCTCGAGATAGCTGAAACAAAGTGGCTTTTTATATAAACTTTTGAATCAATTACATGTATTGGTGTGGAAAATAACTTTACATCAAATTTACAAGACATTGAATAATACATTAAAACACAAACTACGACTAGAAAAAATTCTCCCAAAAATCGTAGAAAGTTGACAGCCATGCTATCGCTAAGCAATATGCTGTCTTTTTTTTAGCAGTTATGATAATTTATAATGTTATGATAATTTATAATGAATTTATCTAGAAACCGAACTTATGAAATTTTTTACACGTAAAAATTTCCCTATATAGTCACATGCTCTTCGATTGTTTTCCGCTTTTCGCTGAGCTTTTAATTTGTTTGAAAAACGCTTATCAATATTTTATATTAAGTTTTCTAAGCGATATCTATTCGTAAACAGCGTATTTTTAAAATAAAAGGAAAGCTAAAGATCAACATAATGAAACTTGAAAGAAAAAAATTATTTATTAGCAATTGATCGTTGACCAATATGTAGGTGTATATGTTGAAACTGACTGATAGTTTTTCACATTGACGTGTGCATAAACATTCACAAGCTTATAATGACGTTTATTTTCTCAAGACAGTGTTATTTAATTCCCAGATATGATGTCTTCTTCAATTTTCACTTGGTGTACTTAAAACTTAATCAACACCTAAATGATTCTGTTGGTTTATTTAATGCAATAGCATGTACGAATTCATTGCATTTTAAATGCTTTATTATGATTATAATTTTTTTTACTAGTGTACCTCCTTTTATCCTTCGGAGAATTTCATAGGAAGTATTATTTAGTAAACTTATAATAAAATTCACCGTTAGAAAAACTTAATCAATTACAAAAGAAACGGTAAATCTAACGGAATTCTAAGATAGATTACGTGGAGATTTAAACAACTCAGTAACTGGAGCTTTCCGGCTTTTTCACGGGTTTAATTCTTGCGGATACAAAAAGAAAGAAATTTGGAAAACATTCCTTGAAAGCAGATGCATAAACCAGAATTATTATCAGAAAATCAATTTCTTGGTAGATTTTTTTAATTAAATTAATTTTCAATGTTTTTCTTTAATTAAGGAATATATATAGAAGAGGAAACTTAATCAATTTACCCCTTGGGGACGGGTGATTCAGAAAAGCATTCGTACAAAATCAGGATCAGGACGTAATTAAATAAAAAACTGTAACTTAAATGTAGTCGTTTCTAATTTGACAGACTTACTTTGCTTTTACTTCAATTATTGTTAGTTTAATCATATATATAATCAATGTTAATTCAAAGTATAACTAAATAGTTTTATTTTGAACAAAGTAATGGTGAATTAAATAAATCAAACTATTATAACTCCGCCCACAAATAAACTGCTAAAGAATTACTTTGATTATCAGTTTTATCTTTTTACCCTGGTTGATGCGGATTTATGCTGGCACGTATTTGTGACAGTCGGCGCGAAAGGGTTAAAGAAGAAACGGTAAATCTAACGGAATTCTAAGATAGATTACGTGGAGATTTAAACAACTCAGTAACTGGAGCTTTCCAGTTTTTTCACAGATTTAGTTCTTGCGGATACAAAAAGAAAGAAAATTTTAAAACAGTTCTTGAAAGCAGATGCATGAACCAAAAATATTATCTACAGCCACAAATGTTTAATTAATTATATGTCAAGTCAGTCTTTAATAGTGATGATTTATTGTAAATTGTGTCATTAAGGAATAGTTTACTGTAGCTCTCATTTTAAGCCCTGAACAAAAGACAGGGGGGTAGATACTTCAAGGGTAGTTAGCACCTTTCCTGGCGATTTAGTTAAGTATATCTAGATAATACTTTATAACATGCTCTCCACTCAAAATATAACGCAGCACAAAAGGGAAAAGCACGCGAATCATAATTAAGCTTGAGGAACGTAATCACTATTCCCATTTGTCAACCTGATATCCACAGATGGATAGACAACACCACCAAGGCAATGAATCTCATTGTCTCTCTCTAAATTAATGACTTCGATAAGTCCTCTGAGACCTAATTAGACAACTGAATATTCCCCTCTCTAATTAGATATCATTATGAAGATCTCCTTCTCTAATTAAAAATAAACAAGTAAAAAAGCTTTAATTTCGACGCTGCGTGGTGTTACCTTTACTCGTTATGAATAGCTTGGTTTTCCCGCTTTCAAGTTTCTTCTGGAGTACTTTGCCAACCATGAGCTCGTTGGTAGTAGACAGCTGTATCGATATGTCGATATACTGAATCGATTGCTACTGGAATCGTGTTATCGATAACTTTTGTTCGCCTTTCTGGATTTATTCCGTTGAATAGTTTCGATAAGGATTACAGGAGCTTGAATTTTTAGTTAATAAGCCGTAAACTATTTTGAAGTTTATTTCTAATAAAATTCAAAATGGCTTTGTGTAATTTTGAATGGTAAATTAATGAAGTTAAAGAAGCAAATTACGTTGATGTTTACATTAATATTTATTTGTCTTAAAATTAAGGCAAGTATAACTATTAAAGGATTACTGAAAACTGTTCTAAATAAGTAAATTAAAGATTAAAAACATGACGAATTTTATAATTTAACTAGATAATGGAAATTTAATAGATTTGAGCACAGAATCTGATATGATTTATTTTAGAATTACAACATGCACTATTGGTTTATAAATTATTTATTATCTTTTAGAAAATTTGTTTACAATATCCATATTGATTTTGCACCTCTCTAATATGTAGTAATTCATTATGCTATCTACAAGGCCTTAAAATATACCCAACTGTTTTAAATATTTAAAAGAGTTAATTATGTTAAATGAATGCATCAAGTTAAAAAGGATTTTGAAATTCTTTAGTCTAGACTTTTTAAAACTCAAATAGTTGGGGGAAGTAAATACTTATTATACTTCATCATTAATTTAGGATCACGCTTTCCTATTTTCCCAAATTTTGCTTGGCTCTATCGTTAAAATGACAATTTGAAGAAAAATGTGGACTTGTATATGATTTATTTTTAATTATTAGTGTTTTACAATACAATACTTTACCGAAATAAGTTTATTGCAAATAATTTTATTAACTGTTTTCTCGGATTCTGTGTTGATTTTTTATATTATTCATTGTAATAAAGCTTATTTTTTTGTCAGTGATGACAAGGACATTAAAAAATAAATCAATTTTTTGATTAAAATCTGAAAAAAAGAGATTCGGAATTATAAATAAAAGTAAGAAATTATAACAATATCTATACACAACTTCTTAAATTAGAGGCAATGCTTCTATAAATTATTTAAAAATTACTTTTGATCAAAATAACTTACCTTAAAAGTTTTGGAGTCTAATAAGTATTACTTAATTTCATTTGAATTCGATCAACATTTTAGAATTTGATAAATTCAAAACGACTTGTTTTTATTTAAATATTTTTCAAGAATAATGAAAGCTCATTTGCACAAGTTTATAGCTACAGGGCTCTTATAACAACATTTATTCCAAAAAATTGAGAAATTTTTAAACTTTTATAAATTTATTAAAAGCGTTAATTTTAGAAAATGAAACTATTGATCTTGTTCTTTTGTATGTTATAAAGTATCATTTTTAAAGCTAAACATTTTGCATTAAAAGTTAATTTAATCAAGTGTTCGATACAGAATACCCTACTTACTTACTCCTCGGCTCTACAGTTCGTGAAATACTATTTAATTAAATTCCGGTTCATTTATAAATTAAATTTTTTTTCTCCCAAAAAGAGATTCATTTTCGTTTTGTTCATAATCATATTTTTCTCACGGAATATTAAATGTGTAAGTAGCCCTGAAGGAAGCTTGATTATTTAACCGATATTAAATAAGCTCCTTGAATGAAATCTCTTTTTTCAACAAACAAAAAAAGTAATTTAACCTCTTTCAAAAAGCCTTGTTTAGTCTTTTACGAAAGTCTTTTACTCTTTAAACGTTGCAGAATTTTTCCTACATCATAAATAAAGGTGTTTTTTAAAATGTAATAAAATAATATTTGTTATGATTTTTAAGCAACACGGTACTGCAGAGTCAGTGTAGAAAATTATGAAAATAGTTGATGGTATTGCACATTTTATATTTTTGCAAGAAATGGTAGGTGCAAGCCCTCCTGAAGTTTCAAATCAAGGCGGTGACCAAATATGCTTGTATGCAATAATAATGATAATTTCAAATCAAGGCGGTGACCAAATATGTTTGTATGCAATAATAATGATAATTTCAAATTCGAAATATTATTTTTAGTACTAGTAAAATGAATCGATAAAATATCATGTTAAACGATAATGAAATATTTTAAGCAGTTTGTATATAAGTGTGACACATATGCTTCAGAAAAAGTTTCGTCATTGCGAATTGTCCGCAATACTTCATTTTGTTTAATGCCTAGAAAATCAACAAAATTATTTTTACCTACAAGTAGTGTTTAGTGCTTCAATTAACTTTTCTCTACCACTTGGAATATTCACCTACGGAAATAAAGGAAAAATGAAAAGTCTGATTTAGTTTCAATCAAAAAATTTATGATAGTTTTTTTTTTTTTGATAAAAAAGAAAACCATTAAATACAACTCAACTAGACCTATGGTATTTGCAGCTAAAGCACAGCTAAGCCAGCCAAAAACTATTAAATACAACTCAACTAGACCTATAGTATTTGCAGCACAGCTAAGCCAGCTAACTGGTATACACAACACAACTTGACCTGAAATAATAGCAAACAGATGTTTAAACTCTGTGTACACGAAGGTTTTTCAATGGTTTAAAAAAACGAAGCTTAAAAGATATCGATAGCTTTCACCGATATCTTTTTTTTCATCGATATCATCTTTTTTTATCGATAGATATAGAAAGCTCGATATTTACATATGTTTGGAGGCCTCATAAAAAATTTTTATTATACATTTAGATGATAGACATTTAAACATATAAAGCAGTAGGCATTTTATAAGTGGCAGTAATAACAGAGAGTTATCATTCGAGTTCAAAAGTTTAATTAAAATTGTACATAATATAATTTCCAGGTTACGGTTTCATGTTTTACAGTAAAATAAACATAAGACGTGTTAAATTGTTTAAAATTAATGGATAAAACTTTATATCATGGCAGAGTATAAATACCAACGTAACTCTAATCCAGAAAAATCTAAAGTATAAGAAACTCCTTTCCTCAAATGCATAAATCATTAAATACAACTCAACTAGACCTACGGTATTTGCAGCTAGAGCACAGATAAGCCAGCCAAATACTATTAAATACAACTCAACTAGATCTATAGTATTTACAGCACAACTAAGCCAGCTAACTGGTATACACAACACAACTTGATCTGAAATAAAAGCAAACAGATGTTTTTTAATTCTTTGTACACGAAGGTTTTTTATTGGTTTAAAAAAATGAAGCTTAAAAGATATAACTCGATATTTACACACTTACCCTTTAATGCCTGGAGGCCTTGCATAAAATGCTTATTATACATTAACCTGTTAGTGCCCAGCGTCATATTTATAGGACAGTTTTCTTTTTCAAAAACATACATTGTGGTAGGACAATTGTTTCAATTTTGTCTTTTATCTAGGAGAATTAAAAGTTTCCCTTCCACCATAATTTATGAGTGATTTAAGTTTCTATCACTATATCTAGAACTATCAGGTGCAGGGACATTTCGAACTGAACAAATAATTGATATTAGCCATTTAGTTGAATAACATATTATACCATTTTTTTCATAAAGCCACTTTTTGCACCACTTCAATATAAAAAGTTGCGATAAAACGGGTTAAGATGTTAGACATTTAAACATATAGAGCATTAGGCATTTTATGAGTGGCAGTAATAACAGAGAGTTATCATTCGAGTGCAAAGGTTTAATTAAAATTGTACATAATACAGTTTCCAGGTTTTACTGTAAAATAAACATAGGGTCTGGTTTAAAATAAATGGATAAAACTTTATATCGTGGCAAACTATAAGTGCCAACGTAACTTTAATCCAGAAAAATCTAAAGTATCTAGAAACTCTTTTCTTCAAAATCCACGAGTAGTAAAATCCTTACAATCCAATTTAGGTACACCTTGAGATTGTTGTCGGGTATTACTTCCTATTACTCTTAGTTTGTAAGATTTAGATGCTGAGATCGACAAATCGATTTAGAAACTCCTTCCGGTTATCAGGCAACCAGATTGGGAGAACATGGTGCTTGAAATCCCTGGAGATTTCTATGTCCCCCAAATGCAGTAAAGATTTTCTTCCTCCGTTAATGAAATAACGCGAAGCTTTAGCTTTTGTGGTTGAAACTTTCAAATTTGTCTGTAGAAATATCTAATAACATTTGGCGCAGTAGAAGGTATTTTTCTGGAACTATTTATCTTAGTTGTATTTATATAGAATTTAGAATACATAGAAACATTTTATATAGTTTTATGAAGAAAAATACATAAAGTCCCTGATTATATTATTAGACACATTATAAGATTCCATGTAAAATCTGAATTATGAGTTGATACTATGCAGCATTATTGTTTTCACACGGTTGAAACCGGTTTACACTTGTTTATGTTTGTGTATCAGTTGGTTAACATTGTAATGCAATACGTTAAAAATTTATTCAAATAGGAAGTATATAAAAAAATCTCCTGAATAAAAACCCATTACATGGATGTTTAAATCTAACAGTATTGCATATAAACTCGGCAAAACATGGCATTATTAAAACACTACAGTGCGTCTAATAATTTGGTCTCATTATTATAATATACTAATATAATACTTGATATAATAAATATTCTATATTTATATAATATTCTATGTCCCAAATGCAGTAAAGATTTCTTCCTCAGTTAATGAAATAACGCGGAGCTTAGCTTTTGTGGTTGAAACTTTCAAATTTGTTTGTAGAAATATCTAATAACATTTGACGCAGCAGAAGGTATTTTTTTGGAACTATTTATTTTAATGGTATTTATAATAGAATTTAGAATAAATAGAAACATTTTATGTAGTTTTGTGAGAAAAAAATACACACAGTCAATCGCTGGCCAAATTATTAGACGCATTATAAAATTCTAAGTAAAATCTTAATAATCAGTTGATACTATACAGCATTATTGCTTTTACACGGTTGATACCGGCTTACACTTGTTCGTGTATCAATTGGTTAACATTATAATGCAATGCGTTAAAAATAAATTCAAATAGGAAGTATATAAAAAAAATCTCCTAAATAAAAACCCATTACATGCATGTTTAAATATAACAGTATTGCAAATAAACTCGGCAAAAACACGTTATTATTAAAACACTACATTACGTCGAATAATTTGGAATAATTATTATGATATACTAATGTAATACTTGATATAATAAATATTCTATATTTATATAATATATCGTCTATTTTATCCAATCATTGAATTTATATTATAGATCATGTAATTTAAACAATTGATACACGAACGCAATCAAGTGGAAACCGGTTTCAGTCGCGTAAAAACAATAAAGCTGTATAGTATCACCTGATAATTAAGATTTAACATAGTATCTTATAATGCATCTATTAATTTGGTCAGCAACTGTAGGACGGAACTCTTTAACTCATTCTTGCTTGTGGGCTTTTTCACGTTTTAAGGCATTTATTTTATTTTATAACCAGCACTGAGCAGAAAAGTTGTAAATTCCTTTATACATATTTCCCTTTTTAAATTTTTAAACTCAAAATGCAATTTTTCATATGCATAAATCTTCGCACATAGTTGTTTACAAATTATGGAACATATCAAGTAACAATATGCGACCAAAACTTACGTCTCTCTTGAAAGTATCAAAATAAACTTTTTTTTGGCAATTACTTTTTCGAATATCGTGGGAAAAATAACTATATTTACCAACAGATAGATGATGATTGGAGTTATACTATTTTATTTTATAACCGCCGTTGAACAACCGACTCAATTTTGAGTTTACGACTACTTATGTTCAACTCTGCAGCCTTGTAATTTTGAACCCAATTCAAAAAACAAGAGAACTCCTGGATCAGTATCCTCAGAGATATTGATTTGTAATCGGATCTTAGAGAACTTTGTAACCCCGACTGATTTAGCGTTCACCAGTTTAATACACTGAGATTCTTCGGCCGGTTGCAATCGAACTCGAGTCCAACACCTTACCAACCAGGCTACCCTTGCCTACCAAGATGCATTATATTTTATTTTACACCCGTCGTTGAACAGTCGACCCAATTTTGGTTTTTTCAATATTTCAATTCGAGTATTGGGAGAAATTTGGGACTTTGTGAGAAACTAACCTGAAATTGCTTTACATGGAGGGGAAAACCATGAAAATCTCATACGGTAAGAGGATTCTAACCCATGATCCGCCTATCAGAGAGAATATTTTACATCAGTACTGTGGTCGGTGTGACTCGGGAGCAGAGCATCCACAAGTCACGGCTGGGATTCGGACCTGGGTCATCTCATTGGGAGAATGCTCACTCCCCTGAGCCATAACGGCTCTAAGGCATTTATTGTTGTAAAATTAGAAAACAATTGCACAATTTCAGAGCATATTCGATCCATTATTTATATTAAAAAAAATTCTACCATAATATTATACACCCTATTATACACCATAATAATTATACACCATAATAATATGATTATACACCATAATAATATGAGATCCCCAACTTGGACACTTTTTTTGAAAAGGATCTTAAAAATACAATATAAGGTAGGTGATAACTGAACACGCAGGATATAAAATATTAAAAAAAAATGTGCTTACATTCTATCCTCGTACTCTTTCCTATTTCTTTTTTAAATCAGTAACGCCAGTATAAAGAGCTGTTTCTTATAGAGCTATATTTTTATGAAAATAAAGACTATCATATATCTTGAAAAAAATAATGAATGTCTATCTCATTGTTGACGGAGACAGTAACTTAAAACGTATGAACTAAGTTTAACGCAGTACATACATAACCGATAAAACAAACTTGGACACATGCTATAAAAGATTACTCCAGAATCTCTCTTGTAATATTCGCTTGAATTCATTCAACTCCATCGTGGCCTGTACATACTTCAAAAAGATTAATGGATTCTGAAAATGGTCCGCCATGTTTTCTGCTTTCTTAGTTGCCTCAGCATTAATAAATCTTCCTGAAAACATTTCAATTTAGAAAAAAAAGAAACTTTTTCTTAAAGGTTGAGGTTATTACTCATTAAAAAGAGGTTTTAGCAATACTTCAAAGTTTAGTTTTTGTTATAAAATTTTTAATAAACTAATTCAGAAAAACATTAGCGCTTGTTTTATTAATGTGATAAATAAGTAATTTTGATGAATGTTACTTTTTAAAGTATTTCAAATTTTCATTTTCTGTAGCATTTGATATAAAAATAGGAGGTAACTATATATTTTCCCTCCTCAAATAAGCCGTTCCATCATTTATTCTTTACAGCGAATATTTTTCCTGATCCTCCTCCCAGGGGGTCAGATCTTGAAAACTGATTTTAATATTTTTCCAATTATCTCACGACCTCAAAACCGTATATCGTTGACACCGTTTTTTATGGATACAATATCTTCTTGGATAAAAGTTTTTTAGAAGAATTTTGTTTCCCTTTTTAGACTCAATATTTTATTTTACCTTTACGAAGAGGAAGATTGCGTAGTATTTTCAACGAGTAGCAGAAGCTTAAGGGACGCTTTAACAATTGAAAGCGCAGTCTTATTTTCTAAGGACTAGCTATTTTTTTAAAATAGAGAAAAAATTGTAATACAATGCATTCATTTGACGTTTAGACACTGGAGAAGATTCTTGTTTATAGAACTGATATTATATTTCAATTATATTCAATTTACTATTCCAATTTATGTACTTCCATTTGTGCTTCATTCAGGCTGTTTTTTGCTTTTGTCTACATAGCACAAAATAGTACCCTTTTCTTTGTTGGACGATGTATTTATTTTAAAAGTCTATCGAGAAAAAATTAAATATTATCCATCACTGTAATTTCTTCAAATAGAAAAGTAGCGAAAATTATTCCAATTTATGTACTTCCATTTGTGCTTCATTCAGGCTGTTTTATGCTTTTGTCTACATAGCACAAAATCTAACTCTTTTCTTTGTTGGACGATGTATTTATTTCAAAAGTCTATCGAGAAAAAATTTAATATTATTCATCACTATCATTTCTTCAAATGGAAAAGTAGCGAGAATTATTTCAAATACACGTTTTGGAAAAAGTTAGTTAATTGCAAATATAGTTACATTTTGCTCTTATTTAAGTAACTTTTTAGGATTTTAAAACCAATTTTTGTCGTCTTTGGCATATTTTTTCTCAACTTTTACAGTTTTGAGAATTCTTTATTATTTTTAACATGTTGAGCGCGGCGTTTGGTGGCTTATACTGGACTTTCCAATTAGGCCGCGTCAGCCACCGGTGGCTGACACTAAAATTACATTTAGACCGCGTCAACCACCGGTGACTGACACTGAAATTATATTTAGGCTGCGTCTGCCACCACTTGCTGACGCTGACCTGTCACCTAGGCCGCGAAAAACAGCTGGCTGACAGCGTATAACATGATAAAGAACTATAAAATTTACACTCTTTTATGGAATTGCAGAAAATGTATTCAAAATTTACTTAATTATTGTAATTCTTGGTTTAATAAATTCAATTTAGTAGATTTTTATCCACCACTATTTTTAAACAATTCGTAGGGTTATACACTTCACCACTTTTGTCTAATGTCATGATAAACCATCTAAAAAAATAGCAAAATCCGTCCGATATTTGCAATTTTAGGTTGTAGTTATTTACCGTGGCGCTCAGCGTGTTAAACCAATGAATAAACGAGGCTATTTCTCGTCTTGTGATCCATTTGTAAGACGTTTTGCTTACAGATACCCATAGATTTTCCATTGGATAGAAATACCTATCGGAAAATATTTCACTTTCTAAAGTATTTTCCAGTTGGAAAGCTTTTTCAATCGGAAAGTATTTCCCATTGAAAGTGTTTCTCGGCACTTCTAAATATCCAAAGTATTCCTTCATTTTGTTTCTTTGAATCAGGGAAAAGGATGAAATTTTGAAAACTTTTATCCAACTTCCACAGGAACGTGTGGGCTTTACTATTGTATAAAAATCACATTCTTTAGTTTTTTTTATTAAAAAACTTCCTTCGCTTCAAAAATATGTAGATTGGAAATAACAGTGGACATGTTTCAAGCGCCCAGAAATAGACTCCCATTGGCAAGATTTGCCAGACATATACCTGAATATCATTAGAATTTTAAATGTATGAAAATTGAGTGTTTACAACTGACATTACATATTATTACCGCGAATAGTAATCCTTGACATCGTATAAAAAAAAATGCATTCTTTAGTTACTTGATTGAAAATAACTTCATTCGCTTCAAAAATATACAGATTGCACTCAAAAATAGGTGCTCATTTTCGAGACTTCCCAGATATGAATGAGGAGAAACAAAATCGATTTGAAATATAAAACGTAAAGTTACTAACGAGAAATGGAAAATAAAGGTGAGAAACAAAACTAAAAAGAAAACTTCAGTAGCCGAGAGAGAATAAAAATAAACATGAAAAAACAGAAGAACTAAACCCACTGTGGCTGAGAGCGGCAAATGAGGGTAAAATGCATTTCCACGTGCAATGCAGAAGTGGTGAGGAACTAATACCGTTAATCAGCATATGAATAAAACAAGATTGCAGAGCATCAAGATGAGCTGATGTGAGTGTGATGGAAACAACTTCTGCTTTGTAGAAATTGAATTTATGCCCAAGATTATAACAATGTGCAGCAATTTATGATTTCTCGTATTCTTGATAACTGACATATCTAACGTCTAAGCATTCAATCACGTCTAGTTTGCTCGATGTAGCCAAAGTCTTACTTTCAAGGAATGTGGTAAATGCTTTAGCGATTATCAAACAAATGGGAGGGAAAAAAAAACTGTAAAGTCACAAGTTCTCCATAAAACGCATGGCATCGATGCTTCCCGCTTGTAAAGAAGTACTTGGACATGATAAGAATTAAAATTGCATAAGGCATGCGTATTTACAACTAAGATTACATACAATTATAGAGAAATTGTAGAATCAATCAGGACTAATTGACACTCGTTAAAAAAAAAAAAACAATCAATTTATAAAAGCATTTTTTTTTCTAAATATATTATTATGAACCAAGGTGAAACATTTTTAAGTCTATTTTTTAAAGTTTTGACAGACAAAACTTTTGTCAAACAACATTTAAATAACATTTTAGGTAAATAATCCTGAAAGGTTTTTTTATGCGGTCAGGACTATACCTTGAAACACCTATAACTAATGTAGTAAAAGGAAACGTTTGCATGTGTGCCTGTGTATTCTCTGTTGTGTATAGTCCCGCAGTGTTAAGACACGGTTCCCTGCAGATCACCGAAGTCAAGCATCACTGTCACGGTCAGTGTGCGGGTGGATGACCACTTGGATCAGTCTGTGTAGGGACCGAGGGTGTGCGGTATTGGTCCTCGTTAAACTGTTCTACCGTAAAGTGCTCGACTTCGCGTGCAGGTCGTTGGGCTACTAAAGCTGGGGTGCCATCCCCTCTGCAGAGGATCAAAATTGTGATGGCATGTCTTCGAATCATCCTCATGGATGTTTCTCCGACCGTTGCCAATAGCCCATTGCGCAGCTCTAGTGAGACGTAAATGAACTACAACTACAACTGTCTGTGTATATATCTTATCAGTCTAAAACAATTTGAGCTGGGGACCCTGAAATTTCAATGGGTTATTTCAGTTCCGTTCGATAATTATAATTAAATTGTTCGTAAGAGATGCTTGAAAATGAATTTTTCTCATAGGTTTATAGCATTAAGCATAGTTATAAACTGAACTCCACACAATACAGTTAATTTTTGTCTTTCAATTATTTAAAACATAAAATCAATGATGTTTGCTAGCTTACGACTCTGTTCAATCAAAGATAAGTTTAATTAGTTAGAATAGTAAAATAGTTTAATTAGTTTAAATAGCAAAACCGTGAATAAGCTAAAATAATAAAATATTTTTTCTGCGTTCTTTTATGACCAACTTTGATCGATAATTGCTACGAAAGTAAAATCATCTGGGATTACGTCAATGAATTAGTAGTGAAAAAAAAAACTATCTACAACAACGTGTTTATTTTTGGACTGATTTTGTTAAAGGATATATTTTTGAAACTTCTTTCTATTAATATAAAAAAGTAAAGTTACCAGAAATTGAAATAAAAATATTAAGTTATGTACAATATTGCAAAATCGTCGGAAAACTGCTTGATTATGGTGAATCTTTACCATTTTGGGTTAATCACAATCAATAAATAATATTTTTGTATCTTAACGGTAATGAGTATGTTTAATCGTTGTTTTGATAGCTTCATTTTCTTTTCTTAACACGTTGAATGCCATATGGGTTACCGGTGAACACATAGTTCGAGTACATTTTTAATATTATTATCGTTACTAAAATGGTTTGAAGAAATGAATGCAATATAAAACACAAAAAAATAGTTTTATTTATATACTTACAAAGAGATCCTGCTCCGGACAGCGAATAAATATTTTCAAGTGGTAGTTTATTAATTGTAATTCTTGGTTTAATAAATTCAATTCAATAGATTTTTATCCACCACTATTTCTAAATAATTTGCAGGCTTTTATAATTCACCACTTCATTCAGATATGTTATGATAAACTTCTTAAAAAACTATCAAAATTTATCTAATATTTGCAAATTTAGTTTGTAGATATTTACTGTTTGGCCAGACGTGCAAGCCAAGTAAAATTAGCGTGGCATTCAACGTGCTAATTTTATAATATTAAGACAACAAATAATAATTTTTTTAATATTTCATTATTTCTTAATTGTTTTGATTTATGATGCTTTTCAGTTTTGCGCATGATTGCACAGTATTACTTAACATAGATTTATTTATGATTTTTTGTTCCATAAGAAGAGCAAGTATTTAGCTGATGTTTAAAGTAGCTAAAATACTGTCGATGTTAGTAAGCAAATAAGAGTAATGTAGAACTTGTAAGAAGAGTATAAGACTTGTTTTTAAATTTTTATGACCGTTTTTAAGACATTCAAAATTCGTAACCAATGAAAGAAAATTTTGTAATATCTTTGAAGAACTTTTGTCATTATGTAAGAACATTTCATTTTATGCATTACTCGTAACGAAATCGACAGGTACTCAAACAAAATAAAAGTACAGATTATGATATATTCTCTTTTACGTTTGGAGTTAAATTTATTAACTTTTAATTAAGTTATTTCAGTCTCTGACTGATCAGCGGGAGACAAAAATCCACTGTGATAAAATTTCTGCATTCTCCGAATTTTTACAATCATTTAGAACTTTTAAATTGTACTAAGAAGCTCGGCCCCCTGCTCACCCCCATCCGCCTCACATTCATCATTGTTTAGCTCTTCTCAAAAGTAAACATTTCCACAAACACACTAAACATTTCGGTTTCAAAATATACAACCAATGTAGCTTTATCGAAAAAAAATTAATTAATGCCTTAATCGTGACAAAATAGACGATTTACCTAGATTTAATAAATAATCATTGGTACTTGAAAAAGAATTAACCAACGGAATACAAATTTGATAAATAATCATTGGTACTTGAAAAAGAATTAACCTACGGAATACAGATTTGATAAATAATCATTGGTATTTGAAAAAAAATTAACCTATGGAATACAGATTTGATAAATAAACATTGGTACTTGAAAAAGAATTAACCTACGGAATACAGATTTGATAAATAATCATTGGTACTTGAAAAAGAATAAACTTAAGGAATACAGATTGTGATACTCGATAAGAAGAAACAAATGCGAAGTTATTTTACTCGGTGAAGAGATTTATAATTATTCAAAGAGAAAACGATTTTTATCACTCTTAAATGAATTTTTTAATTTTTTAATTTTTTAAAATGTATTCAGGGGTGTCAACATTTATATCTGGACAACATTACAATTTCCCTCTCTCTCTCTCTCTTGCTACTTTAGATTGCGAGCTTATAAAATAAATATTTCATGAGTTAAAATAATTTTTCTACAACACTGGAGAAATAGCCACAATTAGAGCAAGTACAGATTAACAGATTTTATTATTTAAAGATTGCTCATCTTGCAAGATAATAAAAAATCTGCTTATGTCAAAATAGTACTATAAAAGCTCATATTGTCATCTATATGTCAGATAGCAGTATCATACCAGAGACTATTATGAAAACCTTTTAACTTATCAAAACATCATTAAAAAATTTAGCTGATAAGCAAAGATTTATAATAAAATCTCAAATATATAACCTTACTTTAAAGTTAAACACTTATAGAAATACTCTTCTTTATGCTAAGTTTATGATAGCCATTAAATAATTTTTGGAGCTCAAATATCAGATTAACATTATTTTCAAAGCTTTTTTTTCTCTTAATTTTTGTGGTAGAATTGTTGATGCTATGGTAATAAATCATATTAACTTTTGACATCCAATGATTTATTCACTTACAAAATAATACAATTTTTAAGTTTTCGCACCATTCAAACTTTGCTTCTGTGCATATTAATTCAAAAAGGTCACATTTTTCCCTTTTTTTTTCAAAAAAAAAACTTTTTTTGAAATAAATGGGGTTTTTGGCATTGATAATAAGTTTTTTTTCAAGTGGTTTCTCAGAAAAAAAGGACTCTCTTATTGAACTTTTTATTCTCATTCATTTTTTTTTGTTGAATTTTATGCTTTTAATGGTTACAGCTTTTATAACGTTACCCTCTTTCCCCCGCTTTCTTTTACATTTCTCATTTGAAACAATGAATCAGTCAAATAAAAAACATTAAAGAGGAAGTTTTTTTTAATGAAGCATGCAAAATCTACTTCAAAACGTTCTTTTTAAATGAAATAAAGTTCATAGTTTCACTTTTTACATTTGTTTGAGCATAAACGCCATTTTAAAATCTGTAAAGCCTTATTTCATCAATGCGCACGTATATGTAAAATGCTTTGCTTCATTCTTAATTGCATACCCCTCCCACATTTGAGGTTTCTGCGAATTATTTTATTAAAGTGGTAGTGAACGGAAAAAGAAATTTTTAAAATAAATAAAATTTTATGAAACTTTTGTCAGAAATTAAACACAAGACGAATTGGCTATCTGACTTTTGATACGCACGTTTAAATGGTTTACATGCTGCAGTAGACAAAAAACTTTTAATTCTAAATCACTTAAATATTTATACATTACTTTTATTACTAATGAGAAAAAGAATTCATCGAAACAGCGAAAATTCTATTAGTTGTTGGCGGGCATGTAATTGTAAGCATTTCAAATTCTAATTTTGAATTAATGCTTTTAATTCTAATTCATAGTAATGGTTATACATTACTTTTTTTACCATTTAGAAAATTTATTTTTAAAGAAATGTTTTTAATAATGTATAAATATTCGTTAAATGTATAAATATTCATTAAAATATTTATATATTACTTCTTTTTTACCACTGAGAAAAATAATTAAAAATATAAGAAATTTTCGCATGTTGTTGGAGGGCATGTAATGCATTGCAAATTCTAATTTTAAATTAATGCTTTTAATTCTAATTCATTGTAATGGTTATACATTATTCTTATTACCATTGAGAAAATTTATTTTTAAAGTAATGATTTTAATAATGTATAAATATTCGTTAAATGTATAAATATTCATTAAAATATTTATATATTACTTCTTTTTTACAACTGAGAAAAATAATTAAAAAGCTAAGAAGCTTTCGCAGATTGTAAGAGGGTATGTAATTGTATGTTATCATATTATGCTATTAAATTTAATAATGCTCCCATGTTAAAAAATTAATATGTTTATATATTAATATTATAATATAATAATAAATATGTTATGTGTTTCTTTAAAACTATTACATTGTATGCAAATTACTTTTAAATACTGAATTAAAAATGATCTGTGAAGGGAAAATTTAAATTAAATCCTACGTAAGACAAGTGCTTACTCCTTGGACTGAAAAAAATTTAACGCAATTAAAAGTCAAATTCAAACTGGCTTTAAAGGCTTTTTGATGTCCTTTGAAGTTCAACTTAACCGGAATCTCGTTTCTCAAAAATTGGAAAAAAATACAGAAAGGCACACTTTTTCCTTGTCACGTATTCAGTTTTTGTGGTGGAAAAAGACGCCCAATTTACTGTAGTAATTTCGTATCTCGTCTATTTTCAAAGGAGAAAAGGACTTTAAAGTAAATTAGTTTTTGTCCTTTAGCTGCCATTTGGGAATCGCGTCACGTATCGAAGAAGACCGACTGTCACGAAATAACCTGGTTTTGAAACGCTTTCCAAAGTCAAATTTTTAAACGACATATATGTATATATCTACTAGTTATACTAAATTAAATACCACGCTTAATAAATTCCTAGAAGGAAACCTGTTATATGTGAGTTACAACGATTTATGCTTATTTCTGTCGCGCGTGTGTTTAAATTATATTTATGTGTAAATAAATTATGGTTAATGTGTATATTGCGTTAATTCTTGAAATCTATTAGTAGAACAATATTTTGTTGAACTTTGTGGCAACACTATAGTGTCCTTGGCAAGAAATTTCCATTATTATTTTTTAATTAGTCTTAAACATGTTTCCGCTGCTACATGTGATATTCAAATAGCAATTTATTACGAGGAATCGTTACATGTTAACAAAAGAAAATAAACAGCACTAAAATTTATTGATAGTTAGTTGGGATTCGTGAGGTTCGACTCTGGCAACCAACGAAGCTGTATACGCAACAAAGTACCTATTCGATCTATCGTGGCTAAAAGGTCTCTCGTTGGTTGTGGTGTGGAAGAATGGAGAGAGTGGTACCAACTCAGACACTGTCCACATCATCAGACTAAAATCAAAATTACGTGGCATTCCTACCATGGCCGTTAAAAGATACAGCCCTTAAAATAGGATTAGGTGCTTGGTCATGGTTTGATGACGATGAGTATGGCACTACATCATCATCACCAAAACTGTAAATTGTCACAAGCATCAATCGACTGATTCCACTCTGTATTGCAGGGATACCAAATTCCTCCACTTTCTGCAATAGTTTTAAAAAACTTGTAGAATAAGGATTATGTACGCTTGCTTTATTAAAAAAGTAACCACAATAATAAATAAAAATTGCATTTTACATCATGCTTTGAATTTTTGATATGTAGTGGTAAAAAAATTACTTGAAATAAAAAATACTAAACTGAAAATAACTTGAATTTCTTTAACAATTGAAAATACCTTTTTACAAAGCGGAGCATGTTGGCATCTCCGAATTGCAGATGTTAAGTGCATTAATTGCAATTGTAACAGATTTTCAATTCCATGCTGTTATCCGAATATAACTTTATGCTCATACTCATACTCATATGTGTTGGTTATCTTAGCGTCAAACTAATTCATTTGAGTGGAAATAAATAATAAATCGCCGAAGCGCAACTGAAAGGTGAAAGTTGGGGTTCAGTATCTTTTACTGAGAGAAAATTAAAATGAAGTATTGTGATTGAACTAACAAGTTTAAGAGAGAGAAGAGGTTTTGTGGCAGACTGCCTCGCCTCCCTTCGAAGTATTACCCCCGAGNACAATAGCGTGATTTTGTGAAATTAGATTTCAGAGTGTTTGGAATTTAAGACTGGCAGTCCAGGTTGCCCTAAACCTTTTTTTTATGGCGGCACACTTTTAACGATTTCGAAATTTGACGGCACAAAATGAAAAAAATTAGTTTAAAAGTTGTTTACTTACCTATAATACACTGTGTTAAATAGTTTTTGATAATAATTTTAAATGTGAAATAAAATAATATGTACTACAAAAGCACGTTTATTAAGGGACTAATTATTTCTTCCGACTAATTTTTTGTTAGTTACTAACAGTTTTGTTAGTTAGTTATTTTTTTCTAGTTACTAATTGTCAGCTTGTTTTCTATAGTTATTATCTGTTCGTTTTTTTTACATTAATTCTTATTTTTGTGTGATTTCCTGCAAACTAGTATTTTTGCTAATTATTAATTGTTAGCTTATTTTTTGTTAGTTATCCTTTGTTAATTTGTTTTTATAACTATTTATTGCATAGCTTACTTTAATGATTAGTTTTTAATTCCGTTTGAAAGTTAATATTTAGCTTGCTTTCTTTTGGTAATTAATAATTTTAATAGTCATTAAATTTCCTACCTATAATTTCAAATTTTTTTTTAAATTGTTAAAGACAATTTAAACACTTCCTTCTTATTCTAACTTATTTTAAGATTGTCTGAGACAAGACTATCACCGACAAAGATGTTGACGCGGCTAATGCTTGGAAAAATCATAAAAAGTATATATATATACTTTTTTTAATTTAAATTTTACTCGCAATTAAAAAAGCATTATAATTTTATTGTATCATTTCCAATATTTGGCGGCACATTTTAAGAATTTGGCGACACACAAAAGTGCCGCGGCACAGTGGTTGAGAATCACTGATTTAGCTCATTGATTCATACACACCTCTTAATTTGAATTTTGTATAAAATTTTATTTTTATATTTAAAGTGGTGGCTGTTTAATTTTTTTTTGTACTTCTCGTGGCAGCCGTTAAAAATTTGTGCAATAATAAAGAGAAAATAATTTTTCATTGTCATGGATTGGATTTTAATAATGTATTTAACACATTGTTGCATAATTTTCAACACATTATAGCATAATTACAACAAAATTTATTTACATAAGATAGCGATTTGTAATCATAATTTCGTATTTTTATCACATACCAGTTGTAAGACCTAGCATCTACTTAAAAATATGGAAAAATTATGTGACCTTCATTAACGAATGGGTATTACTTTTATTTTAAATATTAATTTTTAAAAATAAAGCTGGTAATATATATTGAAAATTTTTACAGATTTGTAACGTATTTGTTCTTAATAAATTTTTACATTTTTCTCTTTTGTTTGATTTATTTCTGTCCTCTACTTTTCACGGCTTTAACTTTTTCTTTTCTCCCCATTAAGCTTTCCAAATAATGCAAACTTCGAATTTTAAAGTGTGCTAAAGTATCATCCCTTGCCTCAATATTTTAAACAGTTTTCACATTTGAACCGCAAAGCTCTTGCATCCGAAATTAAATAGATAATAACGAATTATAGATATCAGATTCAAATGCATTCTCTTACATTTTTAAACAAGATCATTCCATTTCTAGGGTTTCTACTTTCAAAAACAAACAATGATAGAGAGATTCAAAAAGCTCTACCAAGGGGGAACTACTTATAAAATATAAATGTAATAATCAGGGAACTTACTGTCACGAGAAAATCACTCGCAGGAAGCTTTTTTTAATTATTTTTTAAAGGAAAGGAGAAAAAAAAACTATCTAATTTCTAGCGTATTTTCGAAAGAAGTAAAAAATCCTCGACTTTCATAACTTACTGAAGTAATTACAGGCATATTGCCTGATTATTACATTTATATTACTTTATTATCATTATTTACTTTAGCAGGGGTGATTGTAAGCCCAAGTCAAAATTCAGGAAAATTTCTTAAGGAAAAAAAAAATTAAATCGAAAAATTAGAAAAAAAATTTTAACAAGGTTTTTTCCTTTTTCTCACTACTTCTTAATTTACTTAAAATATGTTTAAAATTTTACACATACCTATACCATTTACACATACCAATGATGACCTGGAGAAGTAATTAAAATTTACAAATATGTCTTTCTTTCTTCAGTTTTATGATTATAATAACCATTTACTGATAAAAAAATGAATATTAATCTTGAATATAAGCTTATAATAAAGTATCTGGCTCTCTCTTTCAAACAAATAAAATAAACTGTGTTTTTAAGTTCCACCTTTGAAAATTTGATTTCCGGAAACTTTTGTGATCAATGATTTTTTGAAACGTCTGAACCTTCGATCTCCGGAAACTTCCGGAGGGCGGTTAGTGAAAAATCCGGAAATCCGGATTTTTTCCGGAGCACAATCAGCCCTGCTTTAGTCATTGAATGTGAAATCTCTTACATCCAGGATTTTTTATAACTCAATTTTAAACTAAAATTCAAGGGTATTTACTTTTCTTAATATTCTAATTAATTCCAATTTAACTGTTATAACTTTCATCATGACCCCCACGTTGATGTCGTTGGAGTTGTTGGGGGGTGCGAGCCCGTTGGGGGTTCTGGGAAGGACAGGAGTACATATTTGCTTACATGTTTTTCTATTTACGACTATCTTTAAATGATAGAGCATAGGTGGCGAGTCGTGTGCTATTTTGTTGTTACATGGGACAAGGTAATAAAATAAGGATATCGTGTCGACACTAATGCAAAGTGCTGCAACATCTTCAATAGCGAATTTGGACATACTGAAATATGCTCAGTCTTGAACATGTTACGACTGCAGCGTGTGACTTTCTTATAAAAAAAAAAATATTTCGATAATTGTTGTTGATAAGAAATAAACAGACATAATTTTTTTAACAGTTGCATGTAGGATAAGGCATAAAAATGGAATATCGTTGCAAACTATTGAAAAGTGAAACGAAATCTTAAGGACGTTGACTACGCTAACCAAAAAGGAAAACCACCAACATCGAGAAATATGCAGCTTATTGCAGACCTATTTTTAAAATATATATAGAACACACAAAAATAGTTTTATTTATATACACAGAGATGCCAACTTGCTCCGGACAGCGAATAAATATTTTTTAAGTGGTAGTGGAAAGACAGATTTTTTAACCAAACATTTAATAAAATTACTCTAAATAATTTGAAGAATTTTTTCACTTTTATTTCTGCTTGTCTAAGTTTGTGTCATTTTATTGATGTAGAGTTGCGCATACCGCTAGATGTCCTGAGACTTTACAAACCCTGAAAGGAGTCCAAAATATGTGATTTTTTGCAAAAAAATAAACAATGTTTGTGGTAGGATCTGGACTTATCACGAGTAAGATTATCAAATTTGAAATTTCTTTATTAATCTCGTTTTACATCCAGTCTATACTATAACATATTACAGAAAAATAAATTCTAAAACGAATAGTTTTTTCCCCGCTATTTTTTCCTAAAAACATAATGAATCAAACTTTTTAATTTGAAGTTTCGCTTGGTGAATTTCTGGAACATGTCAGATTTATCAGCTGTATAACTTAGATAAATTTAGCCATTATAGTTCCTTCTGAATTTAAAAAAAATTATTTTATACTTATAATATTTTAATTGTAATTTATTCTTTCGAAACCTAACCCAGAATTTGATAAAGTAGGAAACTAGACCAAGTATTAAAAAATGCCATCAGTTTTCATGCATTTTATTGCAGAAAATTACCATATTAAGGGGAGTCTATAGGGATGTACCAATAATGGTAAAACTAACCTGCGCCTTTTCTCAGCATCTAAACACGATATTGTATTAGTTTTTTTTTTCACAGAATACTTACATATATTAGTGTTTACACAATAATATCTGTTAATGCATATCTTTGGCAGAAATTTAAAAAAAAAAAAATCAATTATGAGTTGAGAACTTTTAAACTTTTAATTTTCTTAAAAGTTTCATACTTTTTTTTTGCTAAACTCTTTCATAACTCAAAAATTTATTCCTGTTTACCCTAAAACATTATCACAGCATACCACTGTTGTAATCTCAAATATCCCAAAAAAATTTCAAAGGGATATCATAAGTAGTTTCTTAGAAAAGGTACATCGAAAGAGGTCAGTTTTAGCATTATCGATATTTGCCCTACCAACTCCCCCTAAGATAATTTAACTGTAATTCCTTATGTTAAAGAAATTTTCTACTTCTAAAACGTTTAAACATACTGACAGACACAACAATTAGTGTGATTTTTCTCTTCGTCAGAAATTACATTTATTTCAAGGGAATTTTTCCTTATTTTCAAAAAATGTAAAATTTTAATTAAAAACACCATAATTTCATCTGTTTCATTTATTTGTTAGTTGATTTAAGAACAATTGCTTTATAAATCAGACAGTTTGCTCGGTTATGCAGGAAACGAGTTACACTTGCATGAGGTTTTTAAACGGATTTTACATATTTTCGCGTCGCCTACTTCAAATCTATTATGAGTTTCTCTGCCACAGTTTCATTCATTAAATAATCCTCACCAGGATTTTTTTTTAATTTACTCAAATAAAATACAAAGTGTCTCCACTTCTTTGCTACGTATGGAATGGTAGGAAGAAGACAATAATATATTTCAATTTATGATGCAATGCGTTAAGGTCATATGTTTTTTATCTTTAGAATTATTTTCAAAGGAGCAGACAAATATATATGTATATATATAAGCCTATGCGTTCTTTATAAACTTGTACATACAGACAAAAAAATTAATTAATCTAAAGTAAAACTATCATTTTGAAAAAAAATTTGCAACTTTCGAAACAAAACTGTTTCTATATTTGAAATCATCTCACCTAAATTAAGTGGGATCAAGTATTTGTAAAAATGCAATAAAAAATCTGTTCCTAAGTGCTGTCAAATAAAAAATATTCGAAGTACGAGACAGAAAATGATTGGTTACACTCGGTGATAGTCGAAAGAAGAAAGTATTCACTTAATTACCATATAATTATTAATTAACGTGATTAATTAACGTGAATGGGTAACTAACTTTTATTTTACGGCTATTGTGTTTTAAATGCAAAAAAATATTATGTCGAACATACATAGAATGAAAAAAGCTTATACTGGAAAGAAGAAGGGAAACAAATTGAGCTGTTTTTGATGTCAAAGGTTTTATGTATGCTTGAACTATATTTTTTAAAGAAAGAATATTTTTTTCATAAAAAGGGGTAACAATTAAAATGTCTTTAAACGGAATACTATAATAATACTTCAAGTAATCTTGCAGTGCAGTTTTAAATTTCATTTAAGATAAGAAAAACAATCATATCTGTGTAAGGGGTACTACTTTTTATGCGAAACACTTGAAAGTATTGTACCTTCAAGGTATAATAACAAAAATTTATTCCACAAAATTGCTGCAGTTCGTACAGATTGTTCTTCTTTTTATTCGATGTCACGAACGCAATAAACATCGAGCGTAAATGAGATAAGAATTCCTCTTTCTGCTTACATATTTACTAGCAAAGATAAAAATAATATATTAGTTTTTTTTTTCTGGATTGTTTCCAAAAAGAAATAAATCTTCAAAGAATTATATTTTTTTGTACTGTAGCATTTTTTATTATAAAAGGCAATTAAACTACGAATAAATGCACAATAATATAAGATGAGCATGAAAGAAAAGTTTCTTTATTAAATTTCGGTACAAAGAATCCGTACAAAACAGAAGGAAATTGACTCGAGAGCCTGAGGAACTAAAGCCAAATAATTGAGTTACCGTGCATTTAATTTGTAACTTAATGCTTATCACGGAATGGGGGAAAAAAATTGCATGCAAATATTCTACGAGTTGATGATGTGCGCTTCTATTTAATGATCTAGTCAATGTTTATTTCCGTGTCACTTATAAAAAAGACAAAATAAAATATTTAAATGGACATCATTTGTTTCTTCAGGTGCATTTAATAAAGTGCAACGTTTTAGCTAGAAAAAATGTAAATAGCGAGAAAAAAAAATTTAATTTGAAATGGAATAATTACGACTAATTAGTAGAGGGAGTGAATTGCATTGAAGTGAACTTTTTCTGTACAGAATTATTATTAAATTTTTTAGAAGACTATATTACCAAACATTTAAAAAAAAACTGGATATAAATACAAAATACACTTTTACTTTCCGTATTCACATCTGGTAGTTAGTAACAAAAAGACATTCTGAATTATGAAGTTTCTCTCTGATACCGCTTCTGTTGTACAGATTTACTTCGAATCTTCATAAAATTCAAAGTGGCGTCGAAATAAGCAAAGAAAACCTAGTGGTGCAATTTATCTGGGCAGCGAAGCGGCCCCTATCAACGCCTCCTATAACCTAAAGCCTCCACACGGTTTTTTGTCGATAGTCCGATCAGACCACTGTGAAGGTAAACAAGTTGACGAACGAAGCATTTAATACAAAATCTATTAAAAGTTCGATAGTGGTAGCAAATATGTATCTAAAAATTTGTTTAATTTTTTAATATAATTGGTTTGTCTTATTTGCTTGTCTACCACTACCGATTCAATTCTCAAATATATATGATAAACTTCTCTCAATCAATATTAGAAAAAAATTTGGAATCCTGTGCACAACTGGTTCATTTTTTAAACAATCTTCGCAGACTACTTATGAAAAAACCGTGTGCAGGCTTTCTGATCTAGGAGGTAATAACCCTATCCCATTCATCGTGAATTTAAGTTCAGTTTGTGTTGAGTTTTTACGGTCAGCAGGCAGTGAGGTTGCTGCATATGCACTTCAAGCACTTTAACATGGCTTGATCGTCAGGCCACACGGTAAATTTGCAAATATAGACAAATTTTGCTAGTATATACAAGGTTTAGCATGACATATCTGAAAGAAGTGGTGAATTATATATGCCTACTAATTGTTTAATAATAATGGTGGATAAAAATCTACTAAATTCAATTTATTAAACAAAGAATCACAATAATTAAGTAAATTTTGAATAAATTTTCTGCAATTCCATAAAATAGTGTAAATTTTATAGTTCTATATCATGTTATACGCTGTCAGCCAGCTGTTTTTCGCGGCCTATGTGAAAGGTCAGTGTCAGCAAGCGGTGGCAGACGCAGCCTAAATGCAATTTCAGTGTCAGCCACCGGTGGTTGACGCGGCCTAAATGGAAAGTCCAGTGTCAGTCACCGATGGCTGACGCGACGCTCAACGTGTTAAATAAATNATTACAGAGATGCCAACTTGCTCCGGACAGCAAATATATATTTTAAAATGGTAGTTTATCAATTGTGACTTTTGGTTAAATAAATTCAACTTAGTAGATTTTTATCCACCACTATTTCTAAATAATTCATAGGCTTATATAATTCACCACTTTACAGAATTTAAGCCGGCAAACCCGGTGAAGGAGTAACCCTGAAAAAAGTTCGATCCGGGCAAAGCAATAGTATCCATTAAATTCTGTACAGTGAGTACCCCGGTACGAGTGGTTGAATGCCAGGACGACCGGGTCACTGTTGTAGCAGAGCCTTACACCAACCTTAACCATCCTTTAGTGTTACTTAAACATGTAAAAAATTTAATAAAACGTATAGATTAAATGCAGATTTAATATGACCACCGCCTCTGCAATTCACCGCCATTATTCCAGGTGCCCACGGGCACAATCACCGATGAAAGTGTGAAGTGTCCTCTTACACTGAAATAGAACTCAGTTCAAGTTCAAAGCACTTATGCCATGCGATACCTTTTAAAAAGCAAGCAAAAATAGTCAAATATTTGGAAAATTTACTTTGAAGTTGTTTACATTTTTTTAAAATTATTTTGGCGTGTCCGGAGCAGTTGGCATCTCTGTATACCTTTTAAAAAGCAACCAAAAATAGTCAAATGTTTGCAAAATGTACTTTGTAGTTATTTACCGTTTTTTTTAATTATTTTGGCATGTCCGGAACAGTTGGCATCGCTGAACATAGCTTTTTTCCATGGAACAAAAGCGCAGTATGTCAAAATTGTCCACCAAAAGAAAAGACTATGTTCTTTCGTGTGTTTTTTTTACATAAAAAAATAATTTTTTATGCCCAGTTTCTTTCAAAAAATCTGTGCGTTAAGGGGTTAAAATAACGCATACCTCCCAACTTTGAAACTTTTCAAAGAGGCGTTTTCCTAAAGTCGATGAAATTGCATACCTGCCAACTCTTCCGGATTTTCCGGAAGATTTTATTTTCATATTTAAAGTGGTAGTAACTGGATACTATTTTTTCTTTTATAATCTTAATATTTAAATGATATTGATCACCACTATTCTTACAAAAATTAAGCACAGATAATAATATGAGTTACTATCATGGTTGTCAACTAAAGTTTTTTCAAATGCAACGTATTTGTTTGCTTAAAATTGAAGTTTTAATTCCATTTTAATACCACTGGGAAAAATGATAATGGAAGGGATTAAAAGTTGGCAGGTATGAAATTGTATGTTAGAGCTTTGTATATAAATTTTAGCCAACAATTAAAAATTCTAAGAGGTAGCTAGCAAGCCTGTTATACATATGTTTAAATTATTCAAATGTAATGGTAGTCAAAATCAATTTAAACTGCATTTATTTAATGAAGAATAAAATGTGAGTCCTTAAATTTTGCCACCACATTAGAAATAAAATCTTCCAGGAAGACCGAAAATGTTGGCAAGTATAGAAACGTGTTTAATTTTGTCTGTACGCACAAATACCAACTCGCTCCGCTTTTTAAAAAAAGTATTTTCTGGTGATAACGAATCATTTTTAGTTTAGTGTTTTTCATTTTAACACGCTGAATGCCACACTAATTTTACATGGCTTTATCGTCAGGCCACACGGTAAATAACTACAAACTAAATTTGCAAATATAGACAGATTTTGCTAGTATATACAAGGTTTAGCATGACATATCTGAAAAAAGTGGTGAATTATATAGGTGGATAAAAATCTACTAAATTGAATTTATTAAACCAAGAATCACAATAATTAAGTAAATTTTGAATAAATTTTCTGCAATTCCATAAAATAGTGTAAATTTTATAGTTCTATATCATGTTATACGCTGTTAGCCAGCTGTTTTTCGCGGCCTTTGTGAAAGGTCAGTGTCAACAAGCGATGGCAGACGCAGCCTAAATGTAATTTCAGTGTCAGCCACCGGTGGTTGACGCGGACTAAATGTAATTTCAGTGTCAGCCACCGGTGGTTGACGCTGCATAAATGTAATTTTAATATCAGCCACCGGTGGTTGACGCGGCCTAAATGGAAAGTCCAGTGTCAGCCACTGACGGCTGACGCGGCGCTCAACGTGTTAAGTGATTTTTCCACCACTTCATATCAAAAATTTGAAATGCAATACAAAATACAACTATATAGCATGCAGCTCATGGCTACTCTCTTAAACAGTAGACGTAACTATTTTTAATCTGCAAGTTTTGCTATTTATTTCGCTAACAATTTATTAAAACTTTTGCAGAAAGCGGAGCAGTTGGCATCCCCTTGTATAAAATTTTTTGACCCAGAAAGTAGCACAAGGCTGAAAGTTATAAATTTATAAAGACAGCAAAGATAAAAGAAAATGGTGGCGAAATCAAAATGGAAATTGTTTTTGAGAAAAATTAAATATGCGAAAAATATTACCAAATTTTTTTTTAGCATATACAACTTATAAACAATACTATATGAAAGTGAGGAGAAAGAAAATAGTGATGAATACTTTGCAATTACAAACAGTTAACACGTTGAGCGCCGCGTCAACCATCGGTGGCTGACACTGGACTTTCCATTTAGGCCGCGGCAACTACCGGTGGTTTACACTGACCTTTCACATAAGCCACGAAAAACAGCTGGCTGACAGCGTATAACATGATATAGAACTATAAAAGTTACACTCTTTTATGGAATTGCAGAAAATTTATTCAAAATTTACTTAATTATTGTGGTTCTTTGATTAATAAATTCAATTTACTAGGTTTCTATTCACCACTATTCACTATTTCTAAACAATTCGTAGGCTTATATAATTCACCACTTCATATATGTCATGCTAAACCTTTTAAAAACTAGCAAAATCTGGCTAATATTTGCAAATTTAGTTTGTAGTTATTTACCGTTGTGGACTGATGGGCAACGTGTTGTTGTCATAATTTACTCCTGCCGAAAGTAAACTACAAATGCAAGGATGCCAACTTGCTCCATTTAGTAAAAAAATGTTTCCTAACGCTAACAAAATGAAAGTAATTTTTAATTTAGTATTTTTCATTTTAAGTAATTTTTCCACCACTACATATCAAAAATTAAAGGTATCACAAGAAATGCAATTTTATTGCAGTTATCTCGTGGTAGCACTCTTAAAGATTAAACGTAATTATTCGTATTTTCCGTAGCAAGTTTTACTACTTAAATTTGAAGCCAATTTATTAAAAACTATAACACGAAAGAAAGCATTATTCCTACCATTTCAAGTAATTGGGAAAATTCCTCTTCCGAAAATGGAAGCAATTGGTAAATATGCTTAAATATACTCAGTAAAACACAGAGTATCAATTAATTCATGAGAGGAATAATTTTAAAAGGAAATGTTTTTTCTAATACAGATTAATTTTTGAACTTTGCATTATTTTTTTAGCTTACTGAATCTTACTTGACCCTTAATCTAGATTTTCCATGAAATTTTATTTTTATATTCAATGTGATGGCAATTTTTTACTTTTCGTGGCCTCCGTCTAACATTTGTGCAATATTAAAAAAAGAATAGAGTTTCTTTTTATTAATTCAACATTGTCATGGATTGGGTTTTAATTAATTATTCAACACATTATAGCATAATTACAACCTAACTTAAATACCTTAGATAGCAATTTGTAATCATAATTCTGTATTTAAATTACATGACAGCTGTAACAAGAACTAGCATCAGCTTAAAAAGAGAGTAAATGCATCAAGTCATTACTCATACCTGCCAACTCTTCCGGATTTTCCGGAAGATTTTATTTTCATATTTNATTTAGTAAACATATTTAAAACTCAGCTTATTAATTAAACTTAAAGGTAAATGTTATTCCTAGTAAAATTTTCGAAGTTGGAAGTAATTCTGTATTTAAATTACATGCCAGCTGTAACAAGAACTAGCATCAGCTTAAAAAGAGAGTAAATGCATCGAGTGTGTATTGTTAATATCGTGGTATTTATTATATACATTAATTTTTAGAAATAAAACTGGTAAAATTTATTGCAAATTTTTAGCAGATTTGTAATTTATTTGTTTTTAATAAAATGTTACTTTTTTCTTTTTTGTTTGATTTATTTTTATCCTCTACTTTTCACGGTTTTGATTTTTCTTTCCTCCTCATTAAGCTGTCCGAATTAAGCAAATTTCGAATCTTAAAGTGTGCTAAAGTATCATCCCTTGTTTCAATTTTTTAAACAATTTTCACATTTGAACGGCAAAGTTCTTGCATCCGAAATTGAATAGATAATAACGAATTATGGATATCAGATCCAAATGCATTCTCTTACATTTTTAAACAAGATCATTCCATTTCTAGGGGTTCTACTTTCAAAAACAAACAACAGTGATAGGGAGATTCTAAAAGCTCTAAAAAGGGGGAATAAAAAAAAACTGTCTAATTTTTAGCGTGTTTTCGAAAGGGGTAAAATATCCTCGACTTCCATCACTTACTGAAGTAATTACATTCATATTACCTGATTATTACATTTATATTACTTTATTATTATTATTCACTTTAGTTATTTTGAATGTGAAATCTCATACATCCAGGATTTTTTACAACTGAATTTTAAACCAAAATTCAAGGGTATTTACTTTTCTTAATATTCTAACAAATTCTAATGTTCGCTTTTTTATAAACGAGAAAGAGTCTCGTGTATGTTTTTTTTTAATCGATTTTCAGGGTTTGGTATTTACGCATATTTTTATTTCCCAATAACTATCTAGAGATGAGATAAATTTACTACTAATTTCTTCTCGATTCTGAGTAAGATTTTCCTTGGGAGTTTTCTCATGACGTTAGTCAATACCAACATGGAAGTTCTATTTTTTAAAAAAATTAGGATGAGTTTAAGTTTTTAAACTTTGCTAGCACGTAAAAAATTCCAAATCAACCACCGTTGAATTACTTATAAATCACGGTGGTCAAAAACAAAGTTAAATAGCGGTGCCGCACGTCTTACAACTTTTTAATAATGGCAGTAAATTTCATTCTGTAAGATACCACTTTAATGTTTGTGCGTTACGAATTATCATATAGATGGATTTCCTTTAAAAAGTAATGAGCAGTAGTTGTCATTTTTTTTGTCGTATGCCTGTTTAGCCAGTGGGGGTGCGATCTATGGCCAGGAATTCGACTTCTGTCACGCCATTCACACAACCACAACCCGTTTATAGGACAGGTCACATTCACACATAAGGAGAAAGGACATAGAACACACAGAGAGAAAGAAACATCCATGCCTTGCCCGAGATTCGAACCCAAGACCTTTCTGATGCAAGGACAGTTCCCTGCCCCCTACACAAGCCGGTCGGCAGTAATTGTCATAAATGTAGTAAAACACCATCGTTGCTTTTTAAGTTTGTAAGATTTGTGTGAAATCTCATTTAAATAAAATGTATTAAACCAAAATTTAAAAACTAAAGCATGAATTTCATTCTCTAAATCAGGGATGGGCAAACTTTTTTGGTCGTGGGCAAAACATCGAACAAAAAAAGTTTGGTGGGCTAAATAAAAACTTCTATAATAGAAAAACGATATACAAGTTTTAATTTAAACATTTAATGAGATGAATGAAATTGCGATTTCATTTTTAAACATTCCTTATATTGAGGTTCCCAGTGAGATGTACATATTTTAAGGTACAAGGCTAAATGTTTGTCTGTTAGTCTACTTCTGAAATTATTTTTTTCTAAGGTTCACAGTTGAAAACCCTTGGTCACATATCTAAGATGAAGCAAACATAGCACTGATTTTCTGGGCATGAAATATTAAATTTGGGAAACTAGCTTTTGGTAATGATTTGTAAAACTCAAACTTTGGCATATTTAAAAACAACTGTTTCAGTCAATCTAAGGCTATTCTATGAAGAACTTTTTCTTTCAATGTTTTACCAATTGATGCTGTCTGTGCTAGCTATTTCCATCAATTTATGTTTTGTAGAACAAAAATAGAGAAAGTAAAAAGGTCATCAGAACTTTGTTGAAAAGGAAAGAACAACAATAGCTTTAAACAAAGTAGACAAGAAAATGGAAGTATACTCGTCAAGGATCGGTAAGCTCAAATTCTATCAGCGAGCCGAATAAAACAATCAGGCTGGCCATAGTTGACCGGCTGGCCGTAGTCTGCGCATCCCTGCTCTAAATATTCTACAAAAATGTCCTGTCAAAAATAGAAAAGTTGGCAACTGAGGGCAATCTAGTACTCCTTTTTTTAAAAAAAAATAAATTATGACAGTATGGCAATCGAAAAAGTTGGAAATACAGTTAGAGTAATGAACACTTTACGCCTCTCGTTTCTTCATTAAATTCGCATTTTCAGAATAGGAGGGAAAATGTACAACTAGCAAATTTTTATGCAACCAGAGAAAGAGCCCTGTAACATTTTTATCGCGTTAGGAACGTTGGAAAAAAATGTTCGTTTTCTTGTTGAGAAAACTTCTCATAAAACTCTATTCACACAAGAAGAAAAAAATCACTAAAGCAGGTAATCAAGAAATCGTTCAGAAATCTCAACTACGACCCACTTTTCATACTATCTATTTATATCGTTCGTAAAGTGACTTGCCCTCCTCTCTCTCAACTGCCGGGATACACACAAAAGAAACAAAGAAAACTTTTTCACACTAAGTGTGCATTTATCAGAAGAAGTGTGCCTGTCACTTCGTGCTGACGAGTGGCTTGACATTTTCGCTTCTTCAACAAAATACACCGGGTTGTATCTATGGAAACGAACAAGGGCGTGTCCATCTCTCTCTCATAACATTCTCTAGTTAAGTAAAAAAAGTGTGAAAAATCGTTATTTTTCAACTAAACCTTATCTCGTCCAACAGTGTTATTATTCCCTATTCGATTGGTGACCATGAAAAAAAAAATCTTTTTAACTGGCACTAAAACTTATTTTTATGATTCTCAACGCAATAGCGGGATGCAAGTGTTCGAATGTTATATATCAAACAGTCAGCTTCCCTCCTCTTTACCCGACTTTACTCTGACCTTGAAACTACTTTTATCATCCAAACAGCGTAGTATACTGTCATCGATCTAATTAAATTTTTGGTTTCTCTTTTTGAAGCTGAAAAATGGGCTTAAAAGTTTGAGCTGAGTTTTCTCTACAAGTGCTATGGATGAAATTAATCTTAATTTTAATGCTTTTAAACTGATACCTACTGGTGCTCCATTTTTATCATTACACGCGTTTCTCATTATTTCCCAATTACATAAAAAGATATTTATTTGAGTCTTTATTTTTCTTCCCTTCTTTCTTTTTTTTTTTTTTTTTTTTTTNTTTTTTTTTTTTTTTTTTTTTTTTTTTTCTTCGCTACGAAGAAAAAGTATTCATTAAGATTATCATCCAAGACTTACATTTTAAATAATTGATTTTTAAAACTACATCACTATTTGCAACTATTTTCAAAGAGAAACTATAATAGACGTGCAATTACAATTTGCGAATCGTTTGTTTTTATTGCAGTAAAATTTTTAATTTTATTAATCAGCACTTTTATTTATCGATAGTCTCTCGTGGCGATCTGAAATACTACGGAATTTCTCTAGTTTCGGGATTGATATTTTTTTCTAGTGATATGATACTGATAAAAGCTTTATAAAATTTTTATTTATTTTGGAAAATTCTACTTTATTTCATTACCACTTGAAAAATATTTCTCATAAACCTCAAATTTTGGAGTGTATTATAAATAGGAAGTAGTTGTCTCATAAAAAAAACCGATTTGGATAACGAATTTTTTTTTATTTTTTAAAATTTGGAATAGTTGAATTACTAACACATCAACGTCCAGCTATCAAATGTCATCTATATATTAAAAAAGCACGCCAAGGAAAAAAAATGGTAGCACATATTTCTTTAATTAATTTACCACGTTAACTTTAAAAGAGCATTGTGCATTGACTTTAGATCCAAACGTTAGAATTCTTATTATTGTATTATGGTAGAGAGAAATATCTTATTTCGGCGAGGAAAAGTAATTATGGATGAAGGAGAATCAGTAAAATCTGATACCTAAATAAAGTTTAGCTTCAAATTTAATCTTATCGCCTAAGTCATGAGTCTCACATTTTATTTCGTACAACACATGGCAAATATACTAAACAAGGGGATGGTGAAGTTACAGTATTATGAAATTGCTTCGAAACAGAATAGAATATTCTTACTACCTCGAAACATTAATTATTCAAAAGAAAATTATACTATTTCAAGTGTAATTTATTACGTATTTGAAAAAAACACAAGGAGTTATAAAGATGTTAGAAGTTGTCGCTTAATTTTTCAAGAAACAACTTTACACCCCAGTATTGGTAAATTTTGGTTAAATTTAATAGATTTAGCTGAGAAAATGAAAAATAATTGAAAAATAATTTATATTTAAAGAAAAGAGCTTTAGTAAGTATTTTTAAAAGATTTAGTTCATTTTGTTTGATAATAAAGACATAATTTTTTAAAAATAGCAATGCATATTTTATTTGTATAAAAATTTAATAGATTATTCAAAAACCTAAATATTGTTTTCACCTTGGTGAAATTTTCTATAAATTTTGTGGAAATTTAACTTAGTCAATTAAAAAAAATAATACGTTATTAGGATGGTCTAACTTTTAAGGATAACTCTCAAAATTTTCATTTCTTTAATGTGTATTCTGAGAAAATATGCACCTTATTAATTATGCGATAAAAACTAATCAAACAAAACTCTTTCGTGCTAGAATAAAAGAAAATTTTTTTATTAGAAGGGCAATATTTACATGCATGCGAAAAAAGTAAAATAATTAGCTTTTCTCCTTTTTTTTTTAATAAGAAAGTAGAAGGGGATTATCTTTCCAGCTCTAAATTTTAATTAATACTTTTCGTGTTTGAAAAAATCACGATATTTATGGAATCGAAATGATTAATTGTGTGGGTAAAAATATTCAATTCTCGCCAACAATGTTAAACTTCGTAGCCTTGTAATTTTTAACACAACCCAGAGGACAAGAAAACTCCTGAATCACATTGTTACAAACTAGCCTTCATGGAAGACTTTTTAATGGATCCAACCCGCATATGTGTTAAAGATGTCTTACGTCAGCACTGTGATCGCTTAGAGCCGGGAGCAGAATTCGTATCAACCAGCCAAAACAGGGATTCGAATCTGAGTCCCCTCATTGCGGAACGCGTCCTCTATCCCTTGAGCTATCATGGCTTATGAAAATAGATTTACCCAATGTAGCTTCGCACCTTCTTTTAGAAAACGAACTAAAAGTGTTCCTTCTTTCAAAGAAGTTTTTGAACACCTCCTATTCTTTCGTTTAGACTAAACGGACCAGGTCCGTTCGTTACGCTCTCGGTCCAGTTCATGGGTACCGAAGTGTTCGTTCGCGACGATATTGCACTAGATTATATAGCTGGACCAACTCTGTTCATAACTCTGTATTAAAAGACGCTGTTACTTTCACAATGCGAATATTTCGATTGTCCGAAGTAGGTTCGGACACAATTATTTTGAATAATTCGGATGGAACCAACTTTGGAAAAACGAGAATCTACTGTACTTGTACTCTTTCACTTGTTACTTGCTTAAATAGTTACATAATAATATTTCAATATAAGATATTAAGCTCTGTCAAATATTCTGTATAAAATATAATATACCGCATAAACGTGTAAAATGAAACTCCCCAAAAAGCTAAAATTTGGTGGATTTCCTGCTGGTTTGCGAGCAGGAAAATATAATTTTAAAAAAAAAAATAGTATGTAAGTATTATTTATACCTATCACGAGTGAAAGCGAGGCGGAAAAGAAGAGCTGGTTGTAAACCTATTTCAGTTTTAATTAGTTTTCGAAAAGAGTAATTTTATTCTTTTTTTTTTAAAGTCATCTGTTGATTATCCGAAATGAAGCAGTTTATATATATGCTTTAATTGTAAAAAAATCTTGGTAGTTACAGAAATTTAATTTTTCTCGAAAAATATGCTAGAATGAAATGCCTTTTGTACCAGTTTTTGCTCTTGTCCGTCTTGGTATATACATTTGATACTAGTAAACCATACCATACATGCCAATTCCAGAGAAGCCAACTGCTCCGGACGCGCCTTAATAATATAAGAAACGGTAAACAACTACGTTCTAAAGTTTGCAAATATTTGACTAATTTTGTTTACTTTTTATACGGTGTCGCATGACTATAATGATAAAAAGTGGTGAATTATATAAGCCTTGAAATTACTTAGAAATAGTGGTGGATAAAAACCTAATAAATTGAATTTATAAAACAAGGATTCACACGTTAATAAACTACCACTCGAAAATATTTATTTGCTGTCCGGAGCAAGTTTGCATCTCTGCAATTCTCAAGCTCTACAGATAAACCTGCTGTTAACCCTTTCACGCCGACTGTCAGAAATATGTGCCAGCATAAAACCGTATCAATCAGGGTAAAAAGATAAAACTGGTAATCAAAGTATTTCTTTAGCAGTTTATTTGTGGGGGAGTTATAATTGTTTGATTTATTTAATTCACCATTACTTTGTTCTAAATAAAACTATTTAGTTATACTTTGAATTAACATTGACACTCTGTCAAATTAGAAACGATTACATTTAAGTCACCGTTTTTTATGTAATTACAACTTTATTCTGATTTTGTTCGAATGCTTTTCTGATTCACCCGTCCCCAAAGGGTTAATGAAGTCAAATGAAAGCATTGCAACATGATTATTTTTTTTTTTTTGCTGCTCAGCTCTCTTTAATGTGTCTGTTTAAATTATTTAAATATAATGGTAGTTAAAATCATTTTAAATAAAATTAATTAAAACAAGTGTCGAGTTTGAATGCAATAATGTAGCTACCAGCTTAATTGTAGAAATAAAATATTCCGGTAAATCCGGAATAGGTCGTGATAAATTTACTTACCATAAAAAAAGGCATTTTTATACAAATGAGTTTTTTCCCCCTTATATCAATTACTTTTCTTAAAACAATTTCAATACCAAAAATACTTTAATTTACCTTTACTAGAAATAAATGACTTATTAAAGGGTTAATACAGGGATGGACAAACTACGGCGCGCGGGCCAACTGTGGCCAGCCGGAAGGTTTCATCCGGCCCGGGGATAGAATTTTAACTCGCCTATCCGTATCGAATACAAACCATTTTCTTGTCGACATTGTTTAAAGCTATTTCTGCTCCTTCTTTTTTAACAAAGTACTGATGACCTTTTTACTTTCTCTATTTTTTTCCTCAAAACATAAATTGAAGGAAATAGTTAGCACATACAACTTCAATTGATAAAATGTTGAAAGCAGAAATTTCTTGTAGAGTAGCCGTAGATTGGCTCCAACTAGCGATTATCTTTCTCGAAGAGCAGACTTATGGAATCTAATATAGGTGAATTGTACTTCACGTGTGGCAGGCTGCTATTTTAAGCTTCAAAGAGTGGACAATCTAACAATCATCTGGAGCAGTTGTTTCGAAATATGCCAAAGTTTGAGTTTTACAAATCATCAACAAAAGCTCGTTTCCAAAATTTAATATTTCATACCCAGAAAATCATTGCTATGTTTGCTTAATCTTATACATGTGAATAAGTGTTTTCAACTATGAACCTTAGAAAAATCATTTCAGAAGTAAACTAACAGACAAGCATTTAGCCTCGTTCCTTAAAATAAGCACATCTCACTTCGAACCTCAATATAAGGAACTTTTAAAAATGAAATCGCAATTTCATTCATGTCATTANTTTGACGCGATCATAATTTAGTCAAAAGTTCAAGTAAACAAGCAATTATCACATCAATAATAAATAGGAATGTACCGACAATACTTCGATTCGTTATCTCAAATAAAACATGTGATAAACAACTGTTGCCGATGAGCAATAATAGAAAGAACAAACGCAGAATGTCAATTGATGTCAGATTTTGAAGGTTTCAGTTGCTTAGTTCGAGTATTGAAACATAGAATACTAGAATATTTCATAAATGTATATCTCATATCTTCCTTTTTTTTCTTATAGTATACATATACATTGGTTTCTAAGTGCAGAGATGCCAACTGCTCCTGACACACGAAAATAACTAAAAAAAATGGTAAATAACAACAAAGTAAATTTTGAAATATGAAGTGGTGAATTATATAGGCCTGCGAATTATTTAGAAATAGAGGTGGATAAAAATCTAGTAAATTAAATTTATTAAATTAAGAATCACAATTCTTTCATACGTCAAACTGACGTGTGTCCGTAGATATAGGTATATAAGAAACGTCCGTAAACCTAGTGTTAAGTAACATTCTTGATAAGATTTTTCTTGGGAACAAAAAATATTTTTACACAAAAGATAAGCTCAAAATATGAGAACAAACTTCATATTTTTACTGTGTAAAAGTAAACATTGGGACAGTCTTAACATATTAGCCAAAAATCTTACGAATAGTTGCTTAGAGCAAGTCTAGTATTTTTAATGAAAGTTTAATTAGTTGTTTTTATATTTTATGATGCATAAAATTATTTGGAAGTATACTTTTTAGTAATTTTTTTTAAATATATTTTTGTCCAGATTAGCCCCCTGATGTTGAGCTAGAGTGATCACGTCATGAAATTTAATATTTGATTTATTATTATGAACAAAAAAAGCAAGTAAAATTAAAATGGAACTAATTTTAGTTTAAAAATAAAGTCTTGAGTAAATAAATAAAACCTTTATAATAATTAAGATTAAAGTCAAATAAATTTATGAATTCCAACTTCTCTCCATTTAGCGTGAAATTTTTTCTTAAATATTTATCATAAAGCCATGCGTATAAAACCGAACTAGCTGAATACTCGTTCTTCCTACTGAATAAAAAGTCAATAATTTATAAATCGGTATTGAACAATACTACGCTTTCATCCACAAAACTAGAGGTCCAATGCCGATATTCTTTAAATCAGTTTAAACGATTCATTTTCTTTTTATTTTATTCAATTTTTTTAATATTTTTAATACCTGTAATATTTTCAATACCTGATTGGAGACTACATGAATGAAATATTCATATAAATTAGTCACAAATATTCTACTACTTTCTTATGATGGCACTTTTCTCATTATTACAAAATATAAATTTAGCGGGTAAACAGATAATAGCTTTTATTGGTTAACACGTTGAGCCCCGCATCAGCCATCGGTGGCTGACACTTAACTTTCCATTTAGGCCGCGTCAGCCACAGGTGGCTGACACTGAAATTACATTTAGGCCGCGTTAACCACCGGTGGCTGACAGCGTATAACATGATATAGAACTATAAAATTTACACTCTTTTATGGAATTGCAGAAAATTTATTCAAAATTTACTTAATTATTGTGATTCTTGGTTTAATAAATTTAATTTAGTAGATTTTTATCCGCGACTATTTTTAAACAATTAGTAGGCTTATATAATTCACCACTTTCTTCAGATAAGTCATGCTAAACCTTGTATAAACTAGCCAAATCCGTCTAATATTTGCAAAATTAGTCAGTAGTTATTTACCGTGGCCAGATGGNTATTTCAGTTTCAGGCAAGCATTGATGATGTTTAGCAGCTGCTCGATGATGTTGGGAGGGAGGTTTTTAATCATGAGGTTATTTATATTATCAGCACCGGGAGATGGCTATAGCAGAGATGCCAAATTGCTCTGGACAGCAAGTATATATTTTAAAGTGGTAGTTTATCAATTGTGATTCTTGGTTTAATAAATTCAATTTAGTAGATTTTTATCCACCACTATTTCTAAATAGTTTGTAGGCTTATATAATTCCCACTTTACAATACTTATATCTTATGACATGACGTACCCATTATAAAAGCAAGCAAAAATAGTCAAATGTTTGCAAAATTTACTTTGTAGTTATTTACCGTTTTATTTAATTATTTTGTCTTGTCCGGAGCAGTTGGCATCTCTGCTATAGGGGTAGAGCATTCGCCTTCCAATGCCGCCAACCGGGCTCGAATCCCAGTCGATGCGAATTCTACATCCGTATTGCGCCGACCACAGTGCTGACTTCCCTTGTCTTCTCGTTTGGGTTAAAAATACAAAGGCTACGGAGTTGAACGTTAGTAGTCGTAAACCCATAAAATTGGGTCGGCTGTTCAACGACGGTTATTAAAAGAGAAGAAAAAAAAAGAATCTTTAGTTAAAATAATGGCTTTGTAAATAAAATGGCCGCAACTTTTTTAGAAACTTTAAAAAAATTTACATTGAACTTAAATTTTAGTCTCAAGATAGCACACTTAAAGGTTTAACCTCCAGATTGTTTTATAAAACGCATCGAACAATTCTTTTGTTACAAGTATACGTTTCTTCTCTTTTTTTACGTAATTTTTAAAACAAAATATTTCAATTTAGCGTCAAATGCTTCACATGTTATATTTTATGTACCGTTATTTTATTTTTTGTAAATGGTATTAGACACCCTAACATTTACCAGCTGCCCCAAAGATGACAGAAGATATGAAAAACCGATAAAAAGAAAACGGAACGTGACAGAAATGCATAGTTTTAATCTAACTATTTTTTTTAATTCGTTACAAAGTTTCTTAACCCCTTGGGGACGGGTGATTCATAAAAGCATTCGTACAAAATCAGAATCATGATGTAAATAAATAAAAAACGGTAACTTAAATGTAGGCGTTGCTAATTTTACAGATTTACTTTGCTTTTACTTTAACTATTGTTAGTTTATTCATATATATATAATCAATGTTAGTTCAAAGTATTACAAAATAATTTCATTTTGAACTAAGTGATGGTGAATTAAATAAATTAAACAATTACATACCCTCCAACTGCTACGGAATTTCCGTAGTTTCAGAAATCTTCTTTTCAGACGGTAGCAAAATTAATGTCTTAATATTTTTTAAAAAATTAATTTTAGCGTAACTTGTCCACTATTACTTATAAAAGTGCAGGCCATATGGCTAGATTCTTAAGTTCTGATAAAAGTTTTATGAGAGATCCATTTGCTTTAAAAATTTCTATTTTGGTTCGCTACCACTAGAAAGAATTATTTTCAAAATCCTCATAAGTTGGAGGGTATGCAATTATAACCCAGCCCACAAATAAACTGCTAAAGAATTTCTTCGATTACCAGTTTCATCTTTTTACCCTGATTGATACCGTTTTATGCTGGCACGTATTTGTGATAGTCGGCGCGAAAGGGTTAACAGATGGCACATCAGCACTATAGGTAATTTTAACATTTGGCGAATACATACCTGCCAACTCTTCCGGATTTTCAGGAAGATTTTATTTTTATATTTAAAGTGGTAGTAAATATATACTATTCTTTCTTTTATAAACTTCATTTTTTAAATGATTTTGATCACCACTATTCTTACAAAAATTAAGCACATATATTAATATGCGTTACTATCATGGTTGTCAACTTAAGGTTTCTCAAATACAACGTATTTGTTTGCTTAAAATTGAAGTTTTAATTCCATTTTAATACCACTGGCAAAAATGATAATGGAAAGGATTAAAAGTTATCTAGTATACTTCGCAGAGTTTCTACCTCCTTCAGTTTTTTAATTGATTTCAAAATTGACTTCGGGTTCGAGAGGGTTAAGGCATCACCTCCTACATCAAAAAGCCTCCACACGGTTTTTTATAAGTAGCCTGCGCAGACTATTTAAGAAGCGAACCGGTTGCGCGCATGAACCCAATTTCTGTTTTAAACTAACTAACTAACTAACTAATCAATTTTTTTCAGAGTACCTATCCATGTATGGATATCTGCTCTTTCATCTAAATTGGATAATATGTGGTGGATGGGAAGGGAGGTGCTGCGTTAACATTAAGTTAAATCTCAGAATGAACAATAATTGATAAAATCAAGTCTGAGTCATACATAAANTTTTAGTGCATGAATCTGAATTGAACAACCTGATAATGCTCACTCTGGTTATTGTTATCTGGTTGCTCACTACGTGCTCTTGCGCGCCGAATCCAATCAATTAAAAATGAAAACTGTTGCCAGCGCGAGAAAAGAAATATCATCGGTTTTATTGATACATACATACATACGTACGTATTAGCGTTTTATATAATATAGATGTTAGTTCAAAGTATTACTAAATAATTTCATTTTGAACTAAGTGATGGTGAATTAAATAAATTAAACAATTATAACCCAGACCACAAATAAACTGCTAAAGAATTTCTTCGATTACCAGTTTTATCTTTTTACCCTGATTGATACCGTTTATGCTGGCACGTATTTGTGACAGTCGGCGCGAAAGGGTTAACAGATGGCACATCATCACTATAAGTAATTTTAACATTTGGCGAATAAACCTTATCTAGTATATTTCGCTGGGTTTCTACCTCCTTCAGTTTTTTAATTGATTTCAAAACTGACTTCGTGTTCGAGAGGGTTAGGGCATCACCTCCTACATCAAAAAGCCTCCACACGGTTTTTTATAAGTAGCCTGCGCAGACTATTTAAGAAGCGAACCGGTTGCGCGCATGAACCCAATTTCTGTTCTAAAAATGACTGAGAGAAATTTATCATACGTATTTGAGAATTGAATCTGTGGTGGTAGACAAGTAAATAAGACAAACCAATCATATTCATAAATTTAAAAAAATTTTAGACACACATTTGCTGCTACTTTCTAATTTTAACTAAATTTTCTATTAAAGGGCTCATTCGCAAACTGGTTTACCTTCATCGTGGTCTGATCGGACTACCTATAAAAAACCGTGTGGAGGCTTTCAGTTGTAGGAGACGTTGGTTAGGGCAGGGCTGCAAACTATAAGCTTTATGCAAACTATTTTATAGAGTGGTACACTATCAAAACCAAAGTTTTAATATTTTTGATTAATTTTTGCATACATTTTAAAAGCTTTTCTGCAATAAACTGGAATATAATAGCTTCTTATATGAACTTTTTAATCGTTCACAAGCATCGTTTTGAATCATTCACATGTGTGGTAGCTTTAAATCAAATTTACTAAACAAAGAATCACCCATTAATTACAACATACATTTTGCTAACACTACAGGAAATTTTCTTACAAAGAGTAGAAAGTTGGCAGCCCTGGTGTTAGGTCGTGTAGTATCACTCAGAAAAATTATAAAGTATTTCCACCTATAAAAATTAAAACTTCATTTTCATGTACAATTTTTTAAAAATTGTACTTTATTTTTTTTTAAAAAAAATCCTTCTTTTGGAATTAATATTGCCTGAAAGTAACTAGAACGATTTCGAACAAAGATGAACTTATCCGAATTATGATGGACTTTAAAAAGAATTCGATTTCTGGAGGGTAAACTATAATTTTTAAGAAGAAAACTTTAAAACTCCATTACCCCGGGTAGAGGGAATACGATACGGTAGTTTCATAAAAATTGCTGGAACTGTTCTTCAAACAGTAAAATTTTAATCAACCATAAAACATCTGCTGCGGTTTGCGGAAAATTTATTTTTCAGTACACACTGCTGATTGCTGGCCCAGAGCCAACAGTACTTCTCCCGAAAAACGCCGGAAGTATTTTGACTCTAATTCTATAAGGTATGGAATAAATTTATAGTGGTACCTATACAAGCATGTGTCCTGTTTTTAGTCTAGCAGATGTCCTTGAAAACTATTTATTACGCTCTGCTGTTCATTTCGAGCTTAGAAGTATTGATTTTTTTGCAAACTTTTATCTTATAAAGGTAGTTGCGTAGAAAAATAGGGAAACTTAAAGAACTCCGGTATAAGCAGACGATTCCAAAGGGAATTTAACTCGATCTTTTGTTTCCTTTTTTTACTTTATGCAAGTTCTTTTACGCTTTACCCTCATTCTTTTATTTAGTATTTTCCCATGTTCCAGAAAACTGGCAGTGTATCTCGTTATTTTTTTTCTTCTTCATTTTATTTTCTTCGGTTTTTCCACTTAAGTAAATTGCTTTCTTTTTTTGCGTCATACGAAATTTTATATTCAAAACGCTGAAAAGTGAAGACAAATGGAAAATTTTATGGCAGCAAAACGAATTTTTATTTTGCCTCTCAATATTTGAATCCCCTTGAAAAAAAATTTGAAAAATCAGACTCTGGAAAAACGCTAAACTTCTTCGGCGGGAAGATAAATATTTGACGAAAAACATATTTTTTGTGAAAATGTAAAGTTTATAGAAAATATAAAGAGAGTTCAAACCTTTGAAATAGCTAGTAAAATTCTAGATTTATGTGAACGTTTTCTAATAAAAGAAAAATATGATTGGGGTTATTTGAAGTTAAAAATATTTGTATGATAATGATGTGAGAGGTTGAGAATTTCTAATCTCTATAATTTGTTTTAGTAATGATCAAGTCGAATTTTTAGTCAATATTTGCAACTTTAGGAGACAAAATTCGATATGATTAATAAACACATTGCTGACCGGCACTTTTTCTGAAAATTACCCCATGTGCCCGGCTATTGTTTTAAAAGCGGATGTGGAAGTAATACAATATAAATAAACTTTTAATTTTTAATGCCGTACGATAAAAAGTTAACAATCACCTATGTGTAATGGTACACCACAAGTTTTGCAAATATATCAGGTTTCGTAAAGTTATTACTTCCGGCGGTAATTGGTAGAGGATTAAATAGTAAAACTGGGAAAGTAAGGAAAATTACACCCATTTTTTTTAAAATAGTCACCACGAGATCACTGCTAACGAAAACACGAGTTAACTCGTGATCGGTCAGCAATGTGTTAATACAAAATTCTTTCTTGTTTTTAAATTTTAGTGCCTAAAAACAACTAATTTTTATAGTTACGTAAATTACACAAATAATATAAATGAATAAATTTAGCTTTTCTTTTTTACAATTTCATATCATTGAGAGGGAAAAACACACGTACCACACTGATAAGGTTATAACTAGAGCCCGGATTTTGATGACCTAAAAAATCTCAATTAATGCCCTTAAAAAGTGCAAAAAATGCCCTTATGAACTGCAAAAAATGCCCTTAAAAGTGAAAAAAATGCCCTTAAAATGCTAAAATTGCGCTAAAAATGCGTTATGACATGACTTAAATAGAAGTAAAAATATTGAACTAAAACAATGTTTTACTCTTTAAAATTATTATGAGTCGTTTCAAAAAATATAAAGCAATGCAATACTTGTTCTACGTTCATTAAAGTTTGAAAAATATGTTTTATATCCTAAAAAAAAAAAAAAAAGGAAAATATATTGACTCCAAAACATTTTCATTTTGTATAGAAACTTAAATGAATATAACAACTTCCATCTCATAATATTACTAAATATCAGAATTACAGTGGATTATTAATTTTTTTTTTAATATTTTGAAATGTAAACGAGCGTCTCTTGTCTGAAAGCAAATTTTTATACCAGGAGAAGCTTCTTTCAACGTCTACTGATGTTATTGGTGCGTACTTGAAAAGGACGGTCACACTTACTGACAATTCTTCTTCAATTTGAAAAGATGTTGCTTCACCTGTTAATATCCTAGAAATTTTCTTCATTGTTTGGAAGCCAGTGTAATAATAAAAAATTATAAAAAATAATGAAAATTAGAAAAATTTAACAAAAAATTTAAAAAATGCTTTAAAATGCAAAATACGCCCCAAAATTTTAAAGAAAATGCCCTATAAATCTCAAAAAATGCTCTAAAGGACAAAAAATGTCCAAAAATGCAAAAAATGCAAAAAAATGCAAATGTCATCAAAATCCGGGCCTTAGTTATAACTATTGATCGGATTTTTCTTACATTAAATGCTATAAACTAACTAAAGTAAAGTCTCTTTAAAATGTATTATGTTTTGTATATTACCGAGCTTTTGAAAAATCAAGGTAAGGGACAAAAAATTCAAAATTGATATTTTTACATATTTGGCATCTTTGTATAAAAAGCTACATACTGCTAAAAAAAATCAAAAATAAATTTCGTTTCACTAATTAAGTTCCACTGCATTAACCTAAAAAATCTAATACCTTTAAGGTTAACTGTACTTAGGTCATTTGAGTGCCCGTGAAAGGGATACTTTAATATTTTTTTTCATGGTTCGATTAATGTCGCAAAGAGAGAAATAGGTTGAGTATGTATTTGTCTGCTTGATCTGAGGTCCTCAAATAATTTATTGCCAAAGCTTCCATTTCGGTAGCATGTCCTTTTATCCCTCAAGAAGTAAAGACTGACGGTATTCTAATTATTTAATTCTTTGAATATCGAGAAAGTGTAAGAATTTTGCATCCACTGTCATAAATTAGCAATTAATAGTATTTTTGTCCATCTGAAATCATTCTCATCTAACAAATAATACGTTTTTTGCACAATATTTCATAGAGTGTTAGACAATTATAAACTAAAGCTACTCAACCGATTAGGAACTACTTAGGAGCTACTCAACCGATTTTGTTCAAGTTTCGTATTTTGTAAATTGAATTTGCAATCTTTAAAACGTAGTAACAATTTGCAAACCTTAAAATTCAAATTTTTTTTTATTATTATTAAAAAATTATTAGAACAAACACTTACTAAAAGTTGCATTTGCCACGGAATTATCTTTGGCTAAATAAATCTTGCAATTGTGTGCAAAAATATTTCAATTCGCTTAAAAGATTCTCGAGATATGGTGAAATTAACATTAAGGGGATCGAACTTTGGATAGCTCTCCTGACCAAACTATTGGGACCATGTTTCCCAGATAGCGGCTATCCCCTATATTTTGGAGGTCAGAAATCTAAATCCGTCTGAAAAAAAGGTGTGTTTATTCAGAGAAAAATATTTTAGTGTCTGATTTCATAACTTAAAATATCGTCTGCACTAATTAATTAGCATATTTGAGATCACCCTCTTTAGCAATTACAGGGTTGCCACAGCAAAAAAGGAACAAAAATAGTTACTTTTAGTAGCCTCAAGAAGGAAAATAGTTGCCTAAAACTACGAAAATAGTTGCCTGAACAGGGTCAAAAATTTATCAGAAATAATAGCCAAATAACTAAAATTATAGCTTGTTTGTCATATACTATGATTAGGACTGAGTGGTTTCAGAAATTTTAAGTCGTGATACATCGCGATAAAGCGATGTATCGCAATTTAGCATATGTTCTAAAATTACCTATGGCAAATCTTTAAATCAATCAAAAATAAATAAAAAGAAATAAATCTATTACAAAAGAAAATACTAATTCTAAACGTATTCCATTATGACATCAATATCATTGCTTAATATTTTCAATTAAAATAATAAAGAAGTCAAAGTAAAAGCAAACCCAAGTTTTATTTCATTATTCTTAAATTAAAAATGATTTATGATTTATTGGTTTAAAAATAACACTACAACAAAATTTTACATACATGCATTAAAAATTAAAAGAAAAAAAAAACGAAAGTAGAAAACAAACCAAAGAAATGTTCACTTTAGAAAGAAAAAAATTTCTTTACATTATTTGATTTATGATTTATTGGTTTAAACATAACACTATAACAAATTATTTTACATACATGCATTAAAAATTAAAAGAAGAAAAACGAAAGTAGAAAACAAACCAAAGAAATGTTCACTTTGGAAAGAAAAAAATTTCTTTACATTATTTGTTGAAAAAAAAATCCTGCATTTGAAACATCATTAGACCCTCTTTTATTTATTTATTTAAAATAATAAAAAGTAGCATTGACTAATGGTCAAATTCTGTATTTAATAAATGTAAAAATATTTTTTCTTTATTATTTTTCTTTTTTGAAAATAAAATCGACTAAAGATTTATTTGTTTAAAAATGATACTGACGATATAAAAAATTATAAAACAAACAAGTATTGAAAGAATTTTAATAAAATTTTTTAAAAAAAATACTTTAAATACTAATGTTAAATTATTAAAAAGCGTCAAAACATTACTAAACTCTTTATTTAATTTTTAAAAAAATTATTTGTTTTAACTGCACTACACACATGGTAGGCGGCAATAAGTACGTGTTTTAGTGAGGGGACTGAAAAGTAACGTTCATTTTTGCGAAAAAACTTCGCTAAGAGTAAAAAAGTCTCCCAATAGTCGCCTATTCCTGAAAATAGTTGCTTTTTTAGCCTTTTCAGGTAAAAAAAGTCACCATAGTCGCCTAAGGCCGAAAATAGTAGCAAATAGTCGCATTTTAGTAGTCTGTGGCAACCCTGCATTAAGATTGAGACCTAGAACGTAAAAATTCGATCATTAGATAAAAAGTTATTTAGCGTGGTCCGTTTATTTTTATGCGCACTGAATATAAAAAGATAAACTTAGATACGTTATCACTAGAGAGAAATGCTTTAAAAAAGATAGTTAAACCTGAGATAAACTAGTGATTAAATGTCTAAAAATGCATTTTGCCTATCTTGGCCAATGCGGTCCAGTAGCCAACTTAAAATGAAAAATTACAGTGTTATTTAATTCAGATTGCCTACGATATGTTCAGTTGTTTGTCATGAATAATGGCAATTGATGTACTTTTCTTCAAATTAATACCTAAAATGTCTTTTATAATTTATTTTGCGAAAGTAATAGCTTTCCTTCGCTGGTTATAAAGTAGGATACTATTAACTAGACAATCTGACTGTCAGAGACTAATTCTAACGTTGTAACGATATTACTATACCAGCAGTTTCCAAAAGGTGTTCCGCAGAACCCTTTTCTTTAACCAACAATGATTTTTGAAACTAATAAGTTTGTATACAAGTTTTTATTTTATAATAACAATATACAGAAGAAATTACTAAAACACATGCTTTAAAAATGATCGCAACAATATTTTTAACATTCAAACTTATAAAAAAAATTTAAGATAAATAAACAAATTCAAGATTAAAGAATTATTTTTTTTCTTCGATAAAGTTTGTAACACTTCTTTCTCAAAAATTATAATTCAATTTATTTTAACACGTTCGCGCCGGGGTGACCCACCTTTGGGTCACGCTAGATTTTTCTCATCTTGGCAGCGCACCGGAGTAAAAACTGGTAACAATAAATTTCATTGTTTAGTTTTTTTCCGGGAATAATAAAAATCCATAACTACCAATTGTTTTTAACGGATGCAATTTTTATGTTGAATTGCTTCTTCGCTGTGATAAATTTCCTTACAGTGAATTGTTATTGTTGAGAATAGATTAACTCCTCCCGAATATTATCTAATATTGAAATAGTTCTTCTACCAGTATTTCCTCTTTTCCCGGCGTGAGCGTGTTAAATTTGATTTATGCTCACGCCAACCATACCAAATGCCGCTTCAGACTTGCGAATTCAACTGCCTATCATAAAACCTAACTTTAAAGCTGTTATTGAAGAAACAAAGAAAAAATTTCATTCTTCCCATGAAATGTTTCGTAATCAAGTTCTTTTTCAATTAGCATATTCACACTTTCTAATGATCTTTGTTTAAAAGTTAGGGTTCCGGCGAAAGAAGTTCGATCGTTTAAGGTTCCGTAGCTGGAAAAGAAAAATTGGGAACCGTTGTACTAGACAATCAAATCATAAAAAAACTATCAATAACTAAAGATTGAAAAATATTAAGTTATTGAGTTTCAGTAATATAACCGGAGCTAGAATATAAATAATGGTAATTCATATGCCTTTCTCCAAACGAGTATCTTAAAATTCTTTTATAGCTTATTTTGCGGATGAAATAATCTCTCTACGCTGGCCGAGAAGTAGGACAGTATGAAAAGATATATAAAATATTGCAGTATATTTATTTCTTTGAGCATAAACATTTCGACAGAAGAAAAAAAACAAAATGTCACAAAAAATTATGTCAAACTGTCAAACATTTTATTAGAAATGTGAAAAACACATAAAATGATTAACAAGACTCAATATTGCTTTCCATATTTTTACTCAGTTTTGCTTTCAAGAGAATTTTTCTTTTTGATTTCGTCTAGACATTTTCTGTGTCAAAATAATGAAACAGTATTTATAAGAGAAAAAAGTATAAGTTGGTACAGTCGAACTCGTTTATAACGAGCTCGGATTTAACGAGAACTCGGATTTACCGAGGGAAACGAGAATATTTGGTTGGATCAATGTTAAGTCTATGGAACAGAAGTCGCTTTTAACGAGCAAGACTCGGTTTTAGCGAGCAATATTTTTCTGTCTTGCAATCTTTTTTCTCATCTTTCTAGTCTTTCTGTCTTATCTTTTTTTCAAAATGATAAGAAATGCGCGCGAAATAAAAAAAAAACCGCGAACTGAAACTTCAAAGTAAGCTAACAAACTACTATTTTAAATATGTAGATTAATGAAAAAAATAAATGTTTTGGTAAGAATCTTTTCCTTTATTTTTCTTTCCGTTTATTGCTTCTTTCCTTTAAGACTGTAGCGCAACTAGAAATTTTTTGCTGGTTGGGGGGGGGAGTTATCATTAAATTAAGAAAAGTATTTAATTAAATTAATTAAAGTAAGTAAGTATTAATTAAATTTTATGTAAACTCAATAATTTGACCTCCCAACCCCCCACCCCTCTTCTGGTTGCAAGCCTGCCTTAAGGACCCGTTTATTACGAGCACTCGACTTTAACGAGTACATGTTACGGTCCCTTTGTGCTCGTTATAAACGAGTTCGACTGTAATAGTAACTATCTTGCTTTAAAGTATAAGCATCACTTTTTATTTCAGAAAAAAATACTGCCTTAGTTGATTGTACTGTATAAGTAATATTCAGGCAAAGTAAGATATAATTACTTCCGTTAATCAATAAATTATAAAATGGAAGTTATTTCTTATCCGAAAACTTCCATACAATAGGAAAAATCTATAAATCTCTAACTCTGGGCGTTTTAATTTTCAGCTGAAGGGCAGGTTTGTTAAGGTTACTTGTGAACTGTTTGTAGCCAAACGCAGTTTGAACGTTCATAAGTTCGAAAACACACAAAAATTATCACTTAGTAACTTCATACTCTGATATCTCAGAAATTTAATGACTTGGCAAATAAATGGATGATGCTTAGTTAAATATGGCTAAAATAAGAACTTTCCATGAGAAATCTCAATTTTTTTAATGAAAAAAAAATGAGTGCTTTTAAGTGGATGAAGCTACTTAAGTGGCATCACTTAGAAGCTTCATCCACCAATATGCTTTTCCTTTATGACTAAAGTTTGGAAGACAATGTTCATTTTTGACACATGCCAATTCCCTATTCGCTTCTATGGCATTTTGTAACAAAACGGCAACATACTAAACAATAAGAGTTTATATCGATTATGATCAGTTGTTGCCGTCTTAAGCAAGATCTACAGTTTTCTATTCTTTCGATTTTACTCTTTGGTTTCTAATGCCTGTAATAAATTTTTATTGCAGTGCATTATTTAAAATACCTATTGCATGTTACAATAATAATAGTTTGGAACCTAATAAAGAAGACAACCAAAAATGACAAAATTTGGTTTCTTGCTTAGTATATGCCAGGGGTGAAAGCGAGACGGAAAAGAGGAAAGGCTGGTAGTAAAACCATTTCAGTTATAGCTAGTTTTGGGGAGGAGTTTACTTATTCTTTTTTTAAATTTTTCAACAATATCTACTTTATTTTGGAATAGAAGCAGTTTTATATATATGCCAGAATTATAAAAGAAATCTTGATAGTTACAGATATTTCATTTTTTTCGAAAAAAAATGCTGGAATGAAATGTTTTACGTACCAGGTTTTTCTCTTTTCCGTCTTGCTATATAAGGGCTTTCACCCATGGTATATGCAATGTGCACTCGAATTGACAAAAAGAACCATGGCAAAGACTACAAAGAGAAACTAATATGCAGCAGAGATGCCAACTGCTCCGGACGCGCCAAAATAATTAAAAAAACGGTATATAACTACAAAGTAATTTTCGCAAATATTTTACTATTTTTGCTTGCTTTTTAAAAGGTGTAGCCAGACATAAGTATAAGAAAGTGGTGAATTATATAAGAATACGAATTATTTCGAAAAAGTGGTGGATAAAAACCTACTAAATACAATTTATTAAACAGAGAATCGTAATTGATAAACTACCACTTTAAAATATATATTTGCTGTCCGGAGCAAGTTGGCATCTCTGATGCAGTGGTCGGTAAATACTGAAAATAAGGTCAAACTTGTCTTGGGATCGCACTAAAGGACATGGTAGATATGAACTATCTACAGTACACTGGTTTCGCTTATTTTTTATTTTATAATAGCATTTCTTGTTTATTCTTTGGTTTCAACTAAAATTCTGAATCGAAGAAACACAATTTTTTAGTTTTTTTAATGATGAAATTGTTTTTACAAATGTCCTATCTCTAAAAAGATTTGGAAGAACCCAACTGCTCCCCCTGGAACCTCTCTTCAAAATATTAAACGTTAAACTCCTTTCTAAATAGTAATTTATGAGAGGAGCATTAATTCCTGCATTTAATGTGAAGTTTCAAAAGATTTTGAAGCCACAAGACTTAAAAGTGGTTAATAACATACAACTTTTATTTTGAACAGATAATTGGTGAATTTTTGCCTATTAAGTAGCTATTAATCATCGTTAAAAAATTAAAACAAACACTAAAACAATTGATATGTAACCAGGAATGTTATTTTTTTCGGGGTTCTAATGATGTTCTTTTTTTTTTAATGATTAAAATATACAAGACCAGGATGTCTATCGATCACGAAAGTTTTCGTGATTTTTATCCCGAATTCGAAGATTTTAAAGCATTTTTGAGATACAATTTCTCCAATCAATCCGATCTTGAGGAATAGGAATTAGTTTTTAAAAAAAAGAAGTGATCATTCACAGATCGATTGAAAGAGATTTTTGTTTGAGACAGTAGACACTCTGCAAAAATCAAACGGCTATACCCGTCTATTGTAGCAACCTGTTAAAGTAAGATTAGCTTATGTAATGTTATTTGAACTATATCAGTATAAACTTATAACATTTTTTATTTATTTATTTTAGAGCTGTGATTATCGTTGTGGAGTGGAGAATGCAACAAAAACCAGGTATCAATTTTTTCAAATTTTCGAATTATTTTAGCAATTAACAATTTTCATTAAAAAGAACAATAGCACAAAATATCCTATTTTTATCGACAACTGCAGTCGGGTAATTTCAGATTAAAATATACATAATTATGTGAATGTATTATAGGGAACAAAAATGTCTTGCCTCTTTAAGATAAATTTTAAAAATGAAATAATTGAGTTAGCAATATTTATCTTTTCGAAAGAATTCATGAGAGCCTTGAGGAGGGAAACGTGTATAAATACTTTTTGCTAACCGCCTTATCATTTCCTTCTTTCCATCAACTAATTAACTATTATTGATTCAACCTAAGGCAAAACAACTTAATTAATTTTTACTAGGTATATACTAGGAACTATCCTTTCTAGGAATAGTGTTGAGCCCTAGGCTCGGAGCTCCTTGCTTCGACATTATCCTTGATGGATGCAGAGACGTAAGCTTGCTCAGCTCGATAACATTTTTTTAGTGATTGCTAAATTTTGGTTTTAACGTATAATTCTCGGTTTGATAAATTTTATATAAATTAATTTGGCTTTTTGCAACTTATTAATAATTCAAAAGTATAGAATATCTTTTTGAGCCAAATATCGCAGGGTGAGACTTTTAAAGCATTTGCAAAAATGAACAAACTTTGCAAGCTATAGATTTTTAATTCTCCTCGACTTTATTAACTCTTTTGAAAAAAAAACGGATCATTTGGTATCATTACAGTTTATTATAATGATATCGGACACCACTATGAATAAATAATTTAATCCTTTGCTCTAAGGCAGTGTTTCCCAAAGCGTGGTACGCGTACCCCCAGGGGTACGGAAACAGTTTAGTGGAGGTACGTGTTCTTATGCGAAATATCTCGTAACAGACGAAAATTTCAAAAAAAAGAAAAAAATTATTTAAAAACAAAGCTAGCCATGAAAATTTACGATTAGAAATTTACCTATTTTTCTATTGGCTATTTTTTGCAGAGTTAACAGTTAATAATTAGTAGTGTCAACAGTCAGTTGTGATTTTTAATTTTCGTGCAATTTTTTATTGTAAAAAATGCATTAATTTTTTATTAGTGGTACTCAACGTTACGAAAAATGTAGAAAGGGTACATAAAAGTCATAAGTTTGGGAAACATTTCTCTAAAGAGCTTTTTATATACTTATTTACAAGCACTTAAGTCATTTGAATGCCAAAAACGATCTTTGCAGTTAATATTCATTCCTTCCAACTTGAACCTTTTGCACTCTGAGTACTTTAAAATGCTGTTTAGATTGATGTAAACAATAATTTGTTTAAAATATTGTGCAACATATACATCAACTAACAATCATAAAATAATGTGGTAACGAAAGATTACTATTCAAAAATTTTAAATTTTCAAGTGGCGACTTTTTATCTCACCATAGCCAACCATGCCAACTTGCTCCGCTTTGTAAAAGAGTATTTTCTAGAGGTAGCGAAATTTAAGTTACTCTTAGTTTAGTATTTTTCGTTTTAAGTAATTTTTTCACCACTAAATATCAAAAATTATAAGCATCATATGAAATGCAACGCTGCAGCATCATTCTACTGGATGCTCTATTAAAAAGTGGGCGTAACTATCCTTCTCTGGCGAATTTTACAATATAATAGGCTACCACTTTATTAAAACTATTCCAGAAAGCGGAGCAGTTGGCATCCCTGCCATAAAGATGACAGTGGAGTCAACGCCTCCTATAACTGAAAGCTTCCACATGGTTTTTTATAGATAGTCCGATCAGACCTCTTTGAATGATATTCACTTTCCGAATGAGTCATTTAATACAAAATCTAGTTAAAATAAGAAAGTGGTAGCAAATATATGACTCAAAATTTGTTTTATTTATGAATATTATTTGTTTGTCTTATTCACTTGTCAACCACTACAGATTCAATTCTCAAATATATATGATAAACTTCTCTCAATTACTTTTTAAATAGTCTGCGCGGACTACTTATAAAAGACCGTGTGGAGGCTATTTGATGTAGGAGGTGATGGTGGAGTGCAAAACGTCAACTTTTCTCTTAATTAATATCCACTTGACAGTCGTAATCAACACTCTGTTTTTAAAATGCCAGTGATGAAAGAGCAATTCTAAGTTTCCAAAGCTGAATTACTACATTTCTGGAAAACATTTTATAGAGTGGCAGAGATGCCAACTTGCTCCGGACAGCAAATATATATTTTAAAGTGGTAGGTTATTAATTGTGATTCTTGGTTTAAAAAATTCTATTTAGAAGATTTTTATCCACCACTACTTCTAAATAATTTGTAGTCTTATTTAAATCACCACTTTGAAGAAATTATGTCATGCTATACCTCTTCATACCTGCCAACTTTTAATCCCTTCCATTATCATTTTTCCCAGTGGTATTAAAATTAAATTAAAACTTCAATTTTAAGCAAGCAAATACGTTGTATTTGAGAGAACTTAAGTTGACAACCATGATAGTAACGCATATTAATATATGTGCTTAATTTTTGTAAGAATAGTGTTGATCAAAATCATTTAAAAATTAAGTTTATAAAAGAAAAAGTGGAATATATATACTACCACTTTAAATATGAAAACAAAATCTTCCAGAAAATCCGGAAGTGATGGCGTGTATGACTCTTAAAAAGCAAACAAAAATAGCAAAAAGTTTGCAAAATTTACTTTGCAGTATTTACCGTTCCTTTAATTATATCGGCTTGTCCGGAGTAGTTGGCATCTCTGGAGTGGTAGACAATAAATAATAAAGCTTTCTTAATTTTTGATAATTTCGCCAAAACATTAAGAGAGAGGTAGAACTAAGTGACGTTTAATACTTTCGGATCATTTAGTTGCAGTGCTGTGGAAAATAATTTTAAATTAAATTTACAAAGCAAAGAATCATACATTAAAACATTAGCTACAACTAGAAGAAACTTTTCCAAAAAACGTAGAAAGTTGATAGCCTTGTTAAGTTTTTTTTAAATAGTAATGTGTTAAATCATTTAAAATTGAATTCATAAACTTCAGACGTAGAAAAAAACAATAATATTAGGCAAAATTTACAAGGAATAATTTGTTAGTCCTGCGATCGAACAATAAAGTGATAGTTAAATTATAGATGTATTAAAATTCAGAGTGGTTATTTCCGATGTCTTTTCTCCAAATCCTTAAAAGTTAAGGATTGAGTAATTTACAAACATTGGTGTGGAAAATAGATTAAATTTACAAAACAAAGAATCATACATTAAAAACATAAAATTAGATATCACTTGAAGAAATTTTCCTCAAAAGGATAGAAATTTGGCATCCCTGCGTTAGTTTACTAGCACTAGAATAAATATTTCGCAGAAACTTCAAATGTTGGAGTGTACGCAACAGTAACAAACTAAATATTGTTACTTATGCTTTTAAAAAAATCTGAAGTGAAAAAGGAGAACGAATTTTAAATTATTTATTGTTTTCATAGCCACCAAGCCTTCCGGTTTTGCCAAAAGATTTTATTTTCATATTTAAAGTGGTAGCGAAACTCATGTTATTGCAATAAACTTTTTGAATTATAACAGTAATTATAAATGAGTTTGATCACCACCACATATAAATAATTACAACATATGTATAAAAGCATAATAAATTTTAGTAATTTTAGTAAATTTTTTTATAATTTCAACCTAAGAAAAATATAATTTTGAGTAAAATTGCCTTTCGGTAAATGTTGTACTCAGAGATACCGACTGCTCCGGACACGACAAAATAATTAAAAAAAACGGTATATAACTGCAAAGTAATTTTTGCAAACATTTGACTATTTTTGTATGCTTTTTAAAAGGCATAGCCTGACATAGGTATTATAAAGTGGTGAATTATATAAGCCTAAGAACTATTTAGAAATAGTGGTGGATAAAAATCTACTAAATTGAATTTATTAAACCAAGATTCACAATTCATAAACTATCACTTTAAAATA